>NC_092114.1:8149197-8181697 GCF_045679555.1 Salvelinus alpinus
AGTCTCTCTGTCTGCACCGTAACTAACTGATACATGTAGACCTTGTAGAGAGTCTCTCTGTCTGCACCGTAACTAACTGATACATGTAGACCTTGTAGAGAGTCTCTCTGTCTGCACCGTAACTAACTGATACATGTAGACCTTGTAGAGAGTCTCTCTGTCTGCACCGTAACTAACTGATACATGTAGACCTTGTAGAGAGTCTATCTGTCTGCACCGTAACTAACTGATACATGTAGGCCTTGTAGAGAGTCTCTCTGTCTGCACTGTAACTAACTGATACATGTAGACCTTGTAGAGAGTCTCTCTGTCTGCACCGTAACTAACTGATACATGTAGACCTTGTAGAGAGTCTCTCTGTCTGCACCGTAACTAACTGATACATGTAGACCTTGTAGAGAGTCTCTCTGTCTGCACCGTAACTAACTGATACATGTAGGCCTTGTAGAGAGTCTCTCTGTCTGCACCGTAACTAACTGATACATGTAGGCCTTGTAGAGAGTCTCTCTGTCTGCACCGTAACTAACTGATACATGTAGACCTTGTAGAGAGTCTCTCTGTCTGCACCGTAACTAACTGATACATGTAGGCCTTGTAGAGAGTCTCTCTGTCTGCACCGTAACTAACTGATACATGTAGACCTTGTAGAGAGTCTCTCTGTCTGCACCGTAACTAACTGATACATGTAGACCTTGTAGAGAGTCTCTCTGTCTGCACCGTAACTAACTGATACATGTAGACCTTGTAGAGAGTCTCTCTGTCTGCACCGCAACTAACTGATACATGTAGACCTTGTAGAGAGTCTCTCTGTCTGCACCGTAACTAACTGATACATGTAGACCTTGTAGGGAGTCTCTCTGTCTGCACCGTAACTAACTGATACATGTAGACCTTGTAGAGAGTCTCTCTGTCTGCACCGTAACTAACTGATACATGTAGACCTTGTAGAGAGTCTCTCTGTCTGCACCGTAACTAACTGATACATGTAGACCTTGTAGAGAGTCTCTCTGTCTGCACCGTAACTAACTGATACATGTAGACCTTGTAGAGAGTCTCTCTGTCTGCACCGTAACTAACTGATACATGTAGACCTTGTAGAGAGTCTCTCTGTCTGCACCGTAACTAACTGATACATGTAGACCTTGTAGAGAGTCTATCTGTCTGCACCGTAACTAACTGATACATGTAGGCCTTGTAGAGAGTCTATCTGTCTGCACCGTAACTAACTGATACATGTAGACCTTGTAGAGAGTCTCTCTGTCTGCACCGTAACTAACTGATACATGTAGACCTTGTAGAGAGTCTCTCTGTCTGCACCGTAACTAACTGATACATGTAGACCTTGTAGAGAGTCTCTCTGTCTGCACCGTAACTAACTGATACATGTAGGCCTTGTAGAGAGTCTCTCTGTCTGCACCGTAACTAACTGATACATGTAGGCCTTGTAGAGAGTCTCTCTGTCTGCACCGTAACTAACTGATACATGTAGACCTTGTAGAGAGTGTCTCTGTCTGCACCGTAACTAACTGATACATGTAGACCTTGAAGAGAGTCTCTCTGTCTGCACCGTAACTAACTGATACATGTAGACCTTGTAGAGAGTCTCTCTGTCTGCACCGTAACTAACTGATACATGTAGACCTTGTAGAGAGTCTCTCTGTCTGCACCGTAACTAACTGATACATGTAGACCTTGTAGAGAGTCTCTCTGTCTGCACCGTAACTAACTGATACATGTAGACCTTGTAGAGAGTCTCTCTGTCTGCACCGTAACTAACTGATACATGTAGACCTTGTAGAGAGTCTCTCTGTCTGCACCGTAACTAACTGATACATGTAGACCTTGTAGAGAGTCTATCTGTCTGCACCGTAACTAACTGATACATGTAGGCCTTGTAGAGAGTCTCTCTGTCTGCACCGTAACTAACTGATACATGTAGACCTTGTAGAGAGTCTCTCTGTCTGCACCGTAACTAACTGATACATGTAGGCCTTGTAGAGAGTCTCTCTGTCTGCACCGTAACTAACTGATACATGTAGACCTTGTAGAGAGTCTCTCTGTCTGCACCGTAACTAACTGATACATGTAGGCCTTGTAGAGAGTCTCTCTGTCTGCACCGTAACTAACTGATACATGTAGGCCTTGTAGAGAGTCTCTCTGTCTGCACCGTAACTAACTGATACATGTAGACCTTGTAGAGAGTCTCTCTGTCTGCACCGTAACTAACTGATACATGTAGACCTTGTAGAGAGTCTCTCTGTCTGCACCGTAACTAACTGATACATGTAGACCTTGTAGAGAGTCTCTCTGTCTGCACCGTAACTAACTGATACATGTAGACCTTGTAGAGAGTCTCTCTGTCTGCACCGTAACTAACTGATACATGTAGACCTTGTAGAGAGTCTCTCTGTCTGCACCGTAACTAACTGATACATGTAGACCTTGTAGAGAGTCTCTCTGTCTGCACCGTAACTAACTGATACATGTAGACCTTGTAGAGAGTCTCTCTGTCTGCACCGTAACTAACTGATACATGTAGACCTTGTAGAGAGTCTCTCTGTCTGCACCGTAACTAACTGATACATGTAGACCTTGTAGAGAGTCTCTCTGTCTGCACCGTAACTAACTGATACATGTAGACCTTGTAGAGAGTCTCTCTGTCTGCACCGTAACTAACTGATACATGTAGACCTTGTAGAGAGTCTCTCTGTCTGCACCGTAACTAACTGATACATGTAGACCTTGTAGAGAGTCTCTCTGTCTGCACCGTAACTAACTGATACATGTAGACCTTGTAGAGAGTCTATCTGTCTGCACCGTAACTAACTGATACATGTAGGCCTTGTAGAGAGTCTCTCTGTCTGCACCGTAACTAACTGATACATGTAGACCTTGTAGAGAGTCTCTCTGTCTGCACCGTAACTAACTGATACATGTAGGCCTTGTAGAGAGTCTCTCTATCTGCACCGTAACTAACTGATACATGTAGACCTTGTAGAGAGTCTCTCTGTCTGCACCGTAACTAACTGATACATGTAGGCCTTGTAGAGAGTCTCTGTCTGCACCGTAACTAACTGATACATGTAGGCCTTGTAGAGAGTCTCTCTGTCTGCACCGTAACTAACTGATACATGTAGACCTTGTAGAGAGTCTCTCTGTCTGCACCGTAACTAACTGATACATGTAGACCTTGTAGAGAGTCTCTCTGTCTGCACCGTAACTAACTGATACATGTAGACCTTGTAGAGAGTCTCTCTGTCTGCACCGTAACTAACTGATACATGTAGACCTTGTAGAGAGTCTCTCTGTCTGCACCGTAACTAACTGATACATGTAGACCAGGGGTGTCAAAGTCAAATGGACGGAGGGCCAAATAAAAAATTTAGCTACAAGCCGAGGGCCGGACTGTTCGAATGTTCATTGAAAAAAATTTAAATGACGCATATAGTCTAGTGAACCTAATTGAACCTACTGAAAACCTAACAAATATATTCCAATATGATCAGATAAATAAAGCAATATTTTCTTATGGCTCTGTCAGTAATCTTTAATTTTCAACAGACACAAAAGACAAATTTCCTTTATATAAAAATCCCCATAACATGAACATTAAATGAAAGAAACCGGTATTCAAGGCACCATCAGTAGCCTATATTTTCTATTTTAGCAAAAGTGGGCTAAATTTACTTCAAAGAAAAAAACAATAATAGCAATTTTCTATCATCCACTCAACTGAAATATTTTTAAAATATAATTGGATTGAAATACAATAAAATAAAGTGCAAAAATCTATTAATCAAAAACAACACTTTGTTTAAGGAGAAGTAACATGCAGTGAAAACAAATATTAAACTTTAACTTTTAAACTTGAACTGAGTAAAAACTCTAAATATGTGATTGCACAGTAATGTTCACTTGTTTGAGGTTGAGGGTGATACTTGGTGGTGTCCCATCTTTTCCACAAGTTCATCAATGTTCGGGGTAAGGCTCTGAGCTGAGGAAATCCTCAGAATTGAGTGGAGGTGTTCAGCAGTAAGTCGACTTCTGTGTGATGTTTTGTTCAGGTTCATCAAAGAAAACAGTTGTTCACACAGGTATGTGCTGCCAAACATAGACAACGTTTGAGCAGCCTGGATGCGCAGCTGGGGCATTGTGTCGGGGAGGAAACGGGCGAACTCCGCAGCACCCACTGCCGCATATTTTGCCCTCAGTGCATCATTGCATTGGAGGTCAATCAACTCCATTTGGAGGTTTGGTGGTGAGCTTTCCACGTCAACAGCAAATGGGTTACCGAGCAGTTCCAACCTGCTTTTTTGTGCTTCAAAGTCAGCAAATCGGCGTCGAAAGTCAGCGGCAAGCATACCTATTTTATCAGCCAACTGTGCGCTCGGGAACGCACTGGTAGAGAGCTTCTCTTTCATGGTCTGGCAGCTGGGAAAGTGGCTCAAATTTTCTTTCCGCATCTGCGTCTCCCACAGAGTCAGTTTGGTTTTAAATGCCTTCACTGTACTGTACATATCAGAGATGACATGATCCCGACCCTGCAGCTGCAAGTTCATTGCATTCAGATGACTCGTAATGTCACACAGAAAAGCCATTTCACACAGAAACATTTCGTCTCGGAGTTGTGTTGTGTCTTTCCCTTTGCTGTCCAAGAACAGACAAATCTCCTCACGAAGCTCGAAACATCTTTGAAGCACCTTTCCCTGGCTTAGCCATCGCACCTCTGTGTGATAAGGCAAATCACCATGCTCCGTTTCTAACTCCGTCAGAAATGCCTTGAACTGGCGGTGATTCAAACCTTTGGCTCTGATAAAGTTAACTGTGCGCGTGATGATGCTCATTACATGCTCCATTTTCAAGGCTTTACCGCACAACGCTTCCTGGTGTATGATACAATGATAAGCTGTCAGCTCACCTGTCGCGTTTTCCTCTTGCATCTTTTCCCGTATCTTCGCCACCAGTCCGCTCCTGTGTCCACACATCGCAGGTGCTCCGTCGGTTGTCAAACCCACGAGTTTTTCCCAAGGCAGCTCCATCTCATTTACACAGCAGCCTACTGCTCGGTGCGTCACCGTTGCATTGTGGGAAATGTAGTATTGGTGCGTGTAAAAGATCTGCGGGCTGCCGGCTTGCTGCGGTCTGCGGGCCGGTTCTAATAATAAATCAAGATCATCCCAGGGGCCGTAAAAAACCTTCTCGCGGGCCGGATGTGGCCCGCGGGCCTTGACTCTGACATATATGATGTAGACCTTGTAGAGAGTCTCTCTGTCTGCAACATAACTAACTGATACATGTAGACCTTGTAGAGAGTCTCTCTGTCTGCACCGTAACTAACTGATACATGTAGACCTTGTAGAGAGTCTCTCTGTCTGCACCGTAACTAACTGATACATGTAGACCTTGTAGAGAGTCTATCTGTCTGCACCGTAACTAACTGATACATGTAGGCCTTGTAGAGAGTCTCTCTGTCTGCACTGTAACTAACTGATACATGTAGACCTTGTAGAAAGTCTCTCTGTCTGCACCGTAACTAACTGATACATGTAGACCTTGTAGAGAGTCTCTCTGTCTGCACCGTAACTAACTGATACATGTAGAACTTGTAGAGAGTCTCTCTGTCTGCACCGTAACTAACTGATACATGTAGGCCTTGTAGAGAGTCTCTCTGTCTGCACCGTAACTAACTGATACATGTAGGCCTTGTAGAGAGTCTCTCTGTCTGCACCGTAACTAACTGATACATGTAGACCTTGTAGAGAGTCTCTCTGTCTGCACCGTAACTAACTGATACATGTAGGCCTTGTAGAGAGTCTCTCTGTCTGCACCGTAACTAACTGATACATGTAGACCTTGTAGAGAGTCTCTCTGTCTGCACCGTAACTAACTGATACATGTAGACCTTGTAGAGAGTCTCTCTGTCTGCACCGTAACTAACTGATACATGTAGACCTTGTAGAGAGTCTCTCTGTCTGCACCGCAACTAACTGATACATGTAGACCTTGTAGAGAGTCTCTCTGTCTGCACCGTAACTAACTGATACATGTAGACCTTGTAGGGAGTCTCTCTGTCTGCACCGTAACTAACTGATACATGTAGACCTTGTAGAGAGTCTCTCTGTCTGCACCGTAACTAACTGATACATGTAGACCTTGTAGAGAGTCTCTCTGTCTGCACCGTAACTAACTGATACATGTAGACCTTGTAGAGAGTCTCTCTGTCTGCACCGTAACTAACTGATACATGTAGACCTTGTAGAGAGTCTCTCTGTCTGCACCGTAACTAACTGATACATGTAGACCTTGTAGAGAGTCTCTCTGTCTGCACCGTAACTAACTGATACATGTAGACCTTGTAGAGAGTCTATCTGTCTGCACCGTAACTAACTGATACATGTAGGCCTTGTAGAGAGTCTATCTGTCTGCACCGTAACTAACTGATACATGTAGACCTTGTAGAGAGTCTCTCTGTCTGCACCGTAACTAACTGATACATGTAGACCTTGTAGAGAGTCTCTCTGTCTGCACCGTAACTAACTGATACATGTAGACCTTGTAGAGAGTCTCTCTGTCTGCACCGTAACTAACTGATACATGTAGACCTTGTAGAGAGTCTCTCTGTCTGCACCGTAACTAACTGATACATGTAGACCTTGTAGAGAGTCTATCTGTCTGCACCGTAACTAACTGATACATGTAGGCCTTGTAGAGAGTCTCTCTGTCTGCACCGTAACTAACTGATACATGTAGACCTTGTAGAGAGTCTCTCTGTCTGCACCGTAACTAACTGATACATGTAGACCTTGTAGAGAGTCTCTCTGTCTGCACCGTAACTAACTGATACATGTAGGCCTTGTAGAGAGTCTCTCTGTCTGCACCGTAACTAACTGATACATGTAGGCCTTGTAGAGAGTCTCTCTGTCTGCACCGTAACTAACTGATACATGTAGACCTTGTAGAGAGTCTCTCTGTCTGCACCGTAACTAACTGATACATGTAGGCCTTGTAGAGAGTCTCTCTGTCTGCACCGTAACTAACTGATACATGTAGACCTTGTAGAGAGTCTCTCTGTCTGCACCGTAACTAACTGATACATGTAGACCTTGTAGAGAGTCTCTCTGTCTGCACCGTAACTAACTGATACATGTAGACCTTGTAGAGAGTCTCTCTGTCTGCACCGTAACTAACTGATACATGTAGACCTTGTAGAGAGTCTCTCTGTCTGCACCGTAACTAACTGATACATGTAGACCTTGTAGAGAGTCTCTCTGTCTGCACCGTAACTAACTGATACATGTAGACCTTGTAGAGAGTCTCTCTGTCTGCACCGTAACTAACTGATACATGTAGACCTTGTAGAGAGTCTCTCTGTCTGCACCGTAACTAACTGATGAATGTAGGCCTTGTAGAGAGTCTCTCTGTCTGCACCGTAACTAACTGATACATGTAGACCTTGTAGAGAGTCTCTCTGTCTGCACCGTAACTAACTGATACATGTAGGCCTTGTAGAGAGTCTCTCTGTCTGCACCGTAACTAACTGATACATGTAGGCCTTGTAGAGAGTCTCTCTGTCTGCACCGTAACTAACTGATACATGTAGACCTTGTAGAGAGTCTCTCTGTCTGCACCGTAACTAACTGATACATGTAGGCCTTGTAGAGAGTCTCTCTGTCTGCACCGTAACTAACTATTACATGTAGACCTTGTAGGGAGTCTCTCTGTCTGCACCGTAACTAACTGATACATGTAGACCTTGTAGAGAGTCTCTCTGTCTGCACCGTAACTAACTGATACATGTAGACCTTGTAGAGAGTCTCTCTGTCTGCACCGTAACTAACTATTACATGTAGACCTTGTAGGGAGTCTCTCTGTCTGCACCGTAACTAACTGATACATGTAGACCTTGTAGAGAGTCTCTCTGTCTGCACCGTAACTAACTGATACATGTAGACCTTGTAGAGAGTCTATCTGTCTGCACCGTAACTAACTGATACATGTAGGCCTTGTAGAGAGTCTCTCTGTCTGCACCGTAACTAACTGATACATGTAGACCTTGTAGAGAGTCTCTCTGTCTGCACCGTAACTAACTATTACATGTAGACCTTGTAGAGAGTCTCTCTGTCTGCACCGTAACTAACTGATACATGTAGGCCTTGTAGAGAGTCTCTCTGTCTGCACCGTAACTAACTGATACATGTAGGCCTTGTAGAGAGTCTCTCTGTCTGCACCGTAACTAACTGATACATGTAGGCCTTGTAGAGAGTCTCTCTGTCTGCACCGTAACTAACTGATACATGTAGACCTTGTAGAGAGTCTCTCTGTCTGCACCGTAACTAACTGATACATGTAGACCTTGTAGAGAGTCTCTCTGTCTGCACCGTAACTAACTGATACATGTAGACCTTGTAGAGAGTCTCTCTGTCTGCACCGTAACTAACTGATACATGTAGACCTTGTAGAGAGTCTCTCTGTCTGCACCGTAACTAACTGATACATGTAGACCTTGTAGAGAGTCTCTCTGTCTGCACCGTAACTAACTGATACATGTAGACCTTGTAGAGAGTCTCTCTGTCTGCACCGTAACTAACTGATCAATGTAGACCTGTAGGTAATCTCTCTGTCTGCACCGTAACATTTCATGAAGGGCGTTGACTCTGGTTGCTTCTAGAGCAGGGCGTTGACCCTGGTTCTTCTAGAGCAGGGCGTTGACCCTGGTTCTTCTTGAGCAGGGGGTTGACCCTGGTTGCTTCTGTTTTAAATATTCAATACATTTAAAAAATATGTATATATATATATATAAACAGAGCTTACCGTTGACTGGGGCAGCTCTAGCAGGGCAGAAATTTGACAAACTGACTTGTTGGAAAGGTGGCATCCTATGACGGTGCCACGGTGAAAGTCACTGAGCTCTTCAGTAAGGCCATTCTACTGCCAATGTCTGTCTATGGAGATTGCATGGCTGGGTGCTCAATTTTATACAGATGTCAGCAAAGGGTGTGTCTAAAATAGCCAAATCCACAAATGTAAAGGGTGTCCCACAAACTTGTGTATATGTAGTGTATTTTACTTGATACCACAGCATGCTGTCAAAAATGTTTTACCACAACATATATTATAAATATATAAACATACAGAATATGTAAAAATATATGAAACGGCTAATTTCCTTTCACACTTATTTCCCCAGTCCTTGGACATCTCTGCTACTGCAAAGTCTCAGTATCAATCTATTTCACACCTCATCCTTTTCCATATTCCTGCCAAGGCCATGGTTGCGTCCCAAATCACACTCTATTCATATAGTGCAGTACACACACTCAGGAACACATACTGGGGATGAGGGGCCAAAGGAACAAGGGACTGTTGAGGGGTAAACATAGGGAACAGATAGTAAAATATTCTTTGTATTGTCTCTCCATATAAGTACTTATTTTATATTTTTCCTCTTCTTTTCCCTCTTTCTCTCTCTCTCTCTCATTCTACTCTCTACTCTCTTTCTCTCTCTCTAATCTCTTTCCCTGTCTCTACTCTCTTTCCCTGTCTCTACTCTCATTCTACTCTCTACTCTCATTCTACTCTCTCTACTCTCTTTCGCTTTCTCTACTCTCGTTCTACTCTCTACTCTCTTTCTCTACTCGCATTCCCTGTCTCTACTCTCATTCTACTCTCTACTCTCTTTCTCTCTCTCTTCTCTCTACTCTCTTTCCCTCTCTCTACTCTCTTTCTCTCTCTCTACTCTCCTTCTCTTTCTCTCATTCTACTCTCTCTCTACTCTCTCTCTCTACTCTCTCTACTCTCTCTATCTACTCTCTTTCTCAATCTACTCTCTTTCTCTCTCTCTCTCGTCCTACTCTCTCTCTCTACTCTCTCTTTCCCTCTCTCTACTCTCTTTCCCTCTCTCTACTCTCTTTCCCTCTCTCTACTCTCTTTCGTTCTACTCTCTCTTTCTCTCTCTACTCTCTCTATCTCTCTACTCTCTCTCTTTCTCTCTCTCTACTCTCTTTCTCTCTCTCTACTCTCTTTCTTTCTCTCTCTTTCCCTCTCTCTACATCTACTCTCTTTCTATACTCTCTCTCTCTACTCTCTTTCCCTCTCTCTACTCTCTTTCTCTCTCTCTATCTACTCTCTCTCTCTACTCTCTTTCTCTCTCCCCCCACTCTCTCTCTCTCTCTCTCTCTTTCATCTATCTCTCCCCCCTCTCTCTCTCTCTCTCTGTCTGTCTCGTGGATGCTAAAGAGGTAATTATCTGGACCAATAGTAGTTGGGACCCCCTCACTGGGTCCTGCCCTGAGGCCAAGGTGGACGGGAAGCACACCAGATGGAGAGGAAATAAACAATCAAATAGAACCGGTTCAGTCTATTAGAAAATAGTTTATTCATGAAATATGAAACAACATAAAAATGGATTCCTGATAGTTTGTGCCCTGTTTCTTCGTGGAGCAACACGGGGTATTCAATAAGAGAGAATCCATGGCTGTGTCCCAATAATATCTCCTTTCTCCTGAACTGTGCACCTGTTCACTACTTCCCTCAAACTGAAAAGCATTGGCATATGAGACATGGGCTAGAGCGAGTTTCCATCATATTTCTAATGACATTCATTTATTTTCAAATTGGTGAAGGGAAGTGATCAAGTGAACACTTTGGGAGGAAGGAGAGATAATTGGGACGTAGACCAGGAAAGTCCGAGACAGGCCATTTTAATTTAGGAAGTTGTCATTCTTCACATCCTGTACAGTGTCATATAATCTGTCAGGGAAGAACAGTTCCTCTGATGATAAGACGAGAAGAAATACAGAGAGAGAGGGATGGAAGAGAGAGAGGGATAGATGGAGGAGACAGAGGGATGGAAGAGAGAGAGGGATAGAAGGAGGAGACAGAGGGATGGAAGAGAGAGAGGGATAGATGGAGGAGACAGAGGGATGGAAGAGAGAGAGGGATAGATGGAGGAGACGAGAGGGATGGAAGAGAGAGAGGGATGAGAGATGGAGGAGACAGAGGGATGGAAGAGAGAGAGGGATAGATGGAGGAGACAGAGGGATGGAAGAGAGAGAGGGATAGATGGAGGAGACAGAGGGATGGAAGAGAGAGAGGGATAGATGGAGGAGACAGAGGGATGGAAGAGAGAGAGGGATAGATGGAGGAGACAGAGGGATGGAAGAGAGAGAGGGATAGATGGAGGAGACAGAGGGATGGAAGAGAGAGAAGGATGGAAGAGAGAGAGGGATGGAAGAGAGAGAGGGATAGATGGAGGAGACAGAGGGATGGAAGAGAGAGAGGGTAGATGGAGGAGACAGGGGGATGGAAGAGAGAGAGGGATAGATGGAGGAGACAGAGGGATGGAAGAGAGAGAGGGATAGATGGAGGAGACAGAGGGATGGAAGAGAGAGAGGGATAGATGGAGGAGACAGAGGGATGGAAGAGAGAGAGGGATAGATGGAGGAGACAGGGGGATGGAAGAGAGAGAGAGCGATGGAAGAGAGAGAGGGATGGAAGAGAGAGAGGGATAGATGGAGGAGACAGAGGGATGGAAGAGAGAGAGGGATGGAAGAGAGAGAGGGATAGATGGAGGAGACAGAGGGATGGAAGAGAGAGAGGGATAGATGGAGGAGACAGGGGGATGGAAGAGAGAGAGAGCGATGGAAGAGAGAGAGGGATGGAGAGAGAGGGATAGATGGAGGAGATAGGAGGGATGGAAGAGAGAGGGATAGATGGAGGAGACAGAGGGATGGAAGAGAGAGAGGGAGATGAGGGATAGGGGGATGGAGGAGACAGAGAGCGATGGAAGAGAGAGGGATGGAAGAGAGAAAGGGATAGATGGAGGAGACAGAGGGATGGAAGAGAGAGAGGGATAGATGGAGGAGACAGAGGGATGGAAGAGAGAGAGGGATAGATGGAGGAGACAGAGGGATGGAAGAGAGAGAGGGAAGTGAGACAGAGGGATGGAAGAGAGAGAGAGCGATGGAAGAGAGAGAGGAAGAAAGAAGGAGAGAGATAGGATAGAGAGGGAGAGGGATGGAAGAGAGAGAGAGGGTAGATGAAATTCATGGAAAGGGAGAGACGGACGGAGACGAGAGAGATAAAGGGTCTGAAAGAAAGGGATAGTGAGAGGAATGGATAGAGTATTGTGTTTGTCAAGACAGAGAGAGACAGAGATAGAGAAAGGGCCTGAGATGGGAGGGGATAGGCTATTGAGTGGGTCGAGAGAGACAGAGACAGAGAGAAACCGAGAGAGAGAGAGAGACAGAGAGAGAGACAGAGAGAGAGACAGAGAGAGAGACAGAGAGAGAGAGAGAGCGAGGAAGGGACTGAGGGGAAGGGGTAGGCTATTGGGTGTGTTGAGAGAGACAGAGAGAGAGACAGAGAGCGAGGAAGGGACTGAGGGGAAGGGGTAGGCTATTGAGTGGGTCGAGAGAGACAGAGACAGAGAGAAACCGAGAGAGAGAGAGAGAGACAGAGAGAGAGACAGAGAGAGAGAGAGAGAGAGAGAGAGAGAGCGAGGAAGGGACTGAGGGGAAGGGGTAGGCTATTGAGTGGGTCGAGAGAGACAGAGACAGAGAGAAACCGAGAGAGAGAGAGAGAGACAGAGAGAGAGACAGAGAGAGAGACAGAGAGAGAGACAGAGAGAGAGACAGAGACAGAGAGAGACAGAGAGAAACCGAGAGAGAGAGAGAGAGACAGAGAGAGAGACAGAGAGAGACAGAGAGCGAGGAAGAGACTGCGGGGAAGGGGTAGGCTATTGGGTGTGTTGAGAGAGAGACAGAGAGCGAGGAAGGGACTGAGGGGAAGGGGTAGGCTATTGGGTGTGTTGAGAGAGAGACAGAGAGAGAGACAGAGAGCGAGGAAGGGACTGAGGGGAAGGGATAGGCTATTGGGTGTGTGGAGACAGAGAGAGAGAGAAAGGGACTGAGAGGAAGGGATAGGCTATTGGGTGTGTGAGTGAATCCTAGTAGAAAGCCTGACTGCTTAGGATTTCTGTGGTTACAGCATTAGTATTCAAGGCTCATGTTGAGCTCTCCCTCTCTCTGACTGGGCTCAGCACTGAGCCCCTTTATACTAGACTAGTACTCTGACACACACACACACACACACACACACACACACACACACACACACACACACACACACACACACACACACACACACACACACACACACACACACACACACACACACACACACACACACAGTATGGATGTATATCAGGGCCTCACCAGATCTCACTGAATCCTGTGTGGGTGGGTGTGCTCTGTAGCTGGGCCTTACCAGAGCTCTGATAGGGGTTAGCAGTGAAACAAAGACACTCTCATGTTCATGACTATGGGGAGTACAGTGGAGGGCTTTAAAACACTCATTGTAAGTCAATGGAGCTGGCTACAATAGCATTGCTGGCTTCAATGGTCTCCATCCATCCTGGTTTCATTGGCACAATGTTTCTATTATGTTCCTGTAATGTTTCAGTTCTGTCTCTCCAGAGCAGCTTTAAACATGTGGTTAGAAGGCACAGTATGAAGCTGTTACCTTGTTGCCCTTTTGAGAACCTCTCAGTGCAGTGCGTAGCTCGTTAGCGTGTTGCGTGTCTGTCTGTCTGTCTGTCTGTCTGTCTGTCTGTCTGTCTGTGTATGTGTGAGAGCAGTACTACCGTAGTGAGTTGATCGATAGTTATGGCTTCATGTTCCCTGTTTCAGGAGGAGATGATATTGGAAAGAGAAGCTTCTTTGACCTAACACTCCAGAGTATCAGCTGAACCGTTATAAGGCCACTATATCAACCCTGGATGGACAGAATGGACAGAATGACACACAGACACAGATGCTATCTCCCTCTGGTCCACTGGGTCCATGTGATCGATTCACAGCAGAAAATAGATGAGGTTCTGGGAAGTTCCGCAATGCACCTAGGCCGTGTGTGTGTGTGTGTGTGTGTGTGTGTGTGTGTGTGTGTGTGTGTGTGTGTGTGTGTGTGTGTGTGTGTGTGTGTGTGTGTGTGTGTGTGTGTGTGTGTGTGTGTGTGTGTGTGTGTGTGTGTGTGTGTGTGTGAACAGTACAGGTCAAAAGTTTTGACACACCTACTCATTCAAGGGTTTTTCTTTCTTATTTCTATGTTCTACATTGTAGAATAATAGTGAAGACATCTAAACCATGAAATAACACATATGGAATCATGTAGTAACCAAAAAAGTGTTAAACGCATTTTTAGGTGTCAGAACGTTCACTATCGCCGAATGATGAGCTGTCAGAATGTTCACTATCACTGAATGTTGATCTGTCAGAACGTTCACTATGACTGAATGTTGAGGTGTCAGAACGTTCACTATTGCTGAATGTTGAGGTGTCAGAACGTTCACTATACTTGAATGTTGATGTGTCAGAACGTTCACTATCACTGAATGTTGATCTGTCAGAACGTTCACTATCGCTGAATGTTGAGGTGTCAGAACGTTCACTATACTTGAATGTTGATGTGTCAGAACGTTCACTATCACTGAATATTGATCTGTCAGAACGTTCACTATCACTGACTGTTGAGGTATCAGAACATTCACTGTCACTGAATGTTGATGTGTCAGAACGTTCACTGTCACTGAATGTTGATGTGTCAGAACGTTCACTGTCACTGAATGTTGAGGTGTCAGAATGTTCACTAACGCTGAATGTTGATGTGTCAGAACGTTCACTATCGCTGAATGTTGATGTGTCAGAACGTTCACTATCACTGAATATTGATCTGTCAGAACGTTCACTATCGCTGAATGTTGATGTGTCAGAATGTTCACGATCACGGAATGTTGATCTGTCAGAACGTTCAAGATTACTGAATGTTGATGTGTCAGAATGTTCACTATCACTGAATGTTGATGTGTCAGAATGTTCACTATCACTGAATGTTGATGTTTCAGAACGTTCACTATCACTGAATGTTGAGGTGTCAGAACGTTCAAGATCACTGAATGTTGATGTGTCAGAATGTTCAATATCACTGAATGTTGTTGTGTCAGAACGTTCACTATCGCTGAATGTTGAGGTGTCAGAATGTTCACTATCACGGAATGTTGATCTGTCAGAACGTTCACTATCGCTGAATGTTGATGTGTCAGAACGTTCACTATCACTGAATGTTGATCTGTCAGAATGTTCACTATCACTGAATGTTGATGTGTCAGAACGTTCACCATCACTGAATTTTGATCTGTAAGAACGTTCACTATCACTGAATGTTGATGTGTCAGAACGTTCTCTATCGCTGAATGTTGAGGTGTCAGAACGTTCACTATCGCTGAATGTTGATGTGTCAGAATGTTCACTATGAATGAATGTTGATGTGTCAGAACGTTCACTATCACTAAATGTTGATGTGTCAGAACATTCACTATTGCTGAATGTTGATGTGCAAAAACATTCAGTATCACTGACTGTTGAGGTATCAGAACATTCACTGTCACTGAATGTTGATGGGTCAGAAAGTTCACTGTCACTGAATGTTGATGTGTCAGAACGTTCACTATCACTGAATGTTGAGGTGTCAGAACGTTCACTATCACTGAATGTTGATGTGTCAGAATGTTAACTATGACTGAATGTTGAGCTGTCAGAATGTTTACTATCACTGAATTTTGATATGTCAGAACATTTACTATCGCTGAATTTTGATGTGTCAGAGCGTTCACTGTAACTGAATGTTGATGTGTCAGAACGTTCACTATCACTGAATGTTGAGGTGTCAGAATGTTCAAGATCACTGAATGTCGATGTGTCAGAACGTTCACTATCACTGAATGTTGATGTGTTAGAACGTTCACTATCACTGAATGTTGATGTGTCAGAACGTTCACTATCGCTGAATGTTGAGGTGTCAGAATGTTCACTATCACGGAATGTTGATGTGTCAGAACGTTCACTATCGCTGAATGTTGAGGTGTCAGAATGTTCAAGATCACTGAATGTCGATGTGTCAGAACGTTCACTATGACTGAATGTTGAGGTGTCAGAATGTTCACTATCACGGAATGTTGATGTGTCAGAACGTTCAAGATTACTGAATGTTGATCTGTAAGAACGTTCACTATCACTGAATGTTGATGTGTCAGAACGTTCTCTATCGCTGAATGTTGAGGTGTCAGAACGTTCACTATCACTGAATGTTGAGGTGTCAGAACGTTCACTATCACTGAATGTTGATGTGTCAGAATGTTAACTATGACTGAATGTTGACCTGTCAGAATGTTTACTGTCACTGAATTTTGATATGTCAGAACATTTACTATCGCTGAATTTTGATGTGTCAGAGCGTTCACTGTAACTGAATGTTGATGTGTCAGAACGTTCACTATCACTGAATGTTGAGGTGTCAGAACGTTCAAGATTACTGAATGTTGATGTGTCAGAATGTTCACTATGACTGAATGTTGATGTGTCAGAACGTTCACTATCGCTGAATGTTGAATTGTCAGAGTGTTCACTATCACTGAATGTTGATGTGTCAGAACATTCACTATCGCTGAATGTTGATGTGTCAGAACGTTCATTATCACTGAATGTTGAGGTGTCAGAACATTCACTATCGCTGAATGTTGAGGTGTCCGAACGTTCACTATCACTGAATGTTGATGTGTCAGAACGTTCACTATCACTGAATGTTGATCTGTCAGAACGTTCACTATCACCGAATGTTGATGTTTCAGAATGTTCACTATCGCTGAATGTTGAGGTGTCAGAACGTTCACTATCACTGAATGTTGAGGTGTCAGAACATTCACTATCGCTGAATGTTGAGGTGTCCGAATGTTCACTATCACTGAATGTTGAGGTGTCAGAATATTCACTTTCACTGAATGGTCTTTCAGTTCTCCGAAGTACGATTCGAGGTCACCTTGTTTTGATGTGTGTGTGTGTGTGTGTGTGTGTGTGTGTGTGTGTGTGTGTGTGTGTGTGTGTGTGTGTGTGTGTGTGTGTGTGTGTGTTTGTGTCAGATGCCAGGAGTGTGTTTGAGAGAGTGCCATTATGCTGCTTTTGTATGTGTGTCTGTGTTAATGATGTTTGTGTGTGAGTGTTAGTGAGGCTTTTAATTCAGCTTAGTCAGCACATTCAGAGGACACTACACTATCATAGCCAGTGAATCTCTGACAGCTCTATCCAATGTAAACAAACTGAGCTCAAAGTGGCCATTTAGCTTGTCACACTCACTCAGTGTGCGTGTGTGTGTACGTGTGCGTGTGTGTGTGAATGCATTCTTTTCCATATGTGTGTGCATGTGTGTGTGGCTATTTAGCCTGTCATGCTAACTTCGTGATTTACTAGAACAGTGTTAGTACTGCTGTTCCACACCAGTGATTTAGTTTGTGTATTGCCTGTCCCAACCTAAGTGGCAGCAGGACTGATGCCAGTGGCTGGGAGATGACAGCCAACATTCATCTGATGTTAGTCTGATGTTATTCTGATGTTATTGAGACGCCTCAAACTGTTTAGCTGCCTGGTTGCATCTGCATACACAAAATGGACTCAGTTTCTCTCCGCCATTACAGCTCATAAAAGGAGAGGATATGCAATGAGGTTGGAAAATGAGCCATTTTGGCTCTTGGGAGGGGAGTGAGATGAGAAGTGGAAGTGCTCCCCATTATGTCACTGACACAAAGAGAGATGGAGATGGAATTAAACACAATACCGGTTTGGATATGGACTGAGATGTGGAAATGTCAATACAACTGATTCTCTAAAAGACAAAGAGAAATACACTAGCATTCCTTTTTGAGCTACTTTGTCAAGGCTTATCAAGCGTATTAACTTCACAACACCACTTCCATGTCTTCTGTGTGTGTGTGTGTGTGTGTGTGCGTGTGCGTGTGTGCGTGTGTGCGTGTGTGCGTGTGTGCGTGTGTGTGTGTGTGTGTGTGTGCGTGTGTGTGTGTGTCAGTATCACCGGCTGGTGTAGGTCTCAGGGCTATCAGGCTGTATTTAGAAATCATTACAAGAAGAGGAAATCTTACCCCATGGGTAATGACAGTATACAGGGGACTGTGTGCAACAAGGTATCACAGTTTGACTATCAAATTTGACATTTGTCCATGTTTTTCCAGATGTCTATGGACGAAGTCAAGTAAAGGTTGGTTTTTGATGTTTAAGTTGAGACAGTGTTACCTAACTCCGCAAACTTGAAACCAACAAAACTGGTGTCGGTTCAGGGGGTTTCACATCTCATTAAGTTAAGGGTTAAGCTTTGGGATGGGGTTAAAATAGGATGGGGTTAAAATAGGTTTAAGTTAACTTCTCTGGGGCAGGTGGGACGCAAACGTCCCACCGGCCAATAGCCAGGGAAAATACAGCGAGCCATATTCAAATAACATGATATAAAAATCAAACTTTCATTAAATCACACATGTAAGATACCAAATTAAAGCTACACTCGTTGTGAATCCAGCCAACATGTCAGATTTCAAAAAGGCTTTTCGGCGAAAGCATAAGATGCTATTATCTGATGACAGCACATCAGTAAACAAACAGAGTAGCATATTTCAACACTGCAAGCACGACACAAAACGCAGGAATAAAATATAAATCATGCCTTACCTTTGACGAAATTCTTTTCTTGGCACTCCAATATGTCCCATAAACATCACAAATGGTCCTTTTGTTCGATTAATTCCGTCGATATATATCCAAAATGTCAATTTATTTGGACCGTTTCATCCAGAAAAACACAGCTTCCAACTTTCGCCAAGTCACTACAAAATACACTGCTCAAAAAAATAAAGGGAACACTTAAACAACACAATGTAACTCCAAGTCAATCACACTTCTGTGAAATCAAACTGTCCACTTAGGAAGCAACACTGATTGACAATAAATGTCACATGCTGTTGTGCAAATGGAATAGACAAAAGGTGGAAATTATAGGCAATTAGCAAGACACCCCCAATAAAGGAGTGATTCTGCAGGTGGTGACCACAGACCACTTCTCAGTTCCTATGCTTCCTGGCTGATGTTTTGATCACTTTTGAATGCTGGCGGTGCTCTCACTCTAGTGGTAGCATGAGACGGAGTCTACAACCCACACAAGTGGCTCAGGTAGTACAGCTCATCCAGTATGGCACATCAATGCGAGCTGTGGCAAGAAGGTTTGCTGTGTCTGTCAGCGTAGTGTCCAGAGCATGGAGGCGCTACCAGGAGACAGGCCAGTACATCAGGAGACGTGGAGGAAGCCGTAGGAGGGCAACAACCCAGCAGCAGGACCGCTACCTCCGCCTTTGTGCAAGGAGTAGCACTGCCAGAGCCCTGCAAAATGACCTCCAGCAGGCCACAAATGTGCATGTGTCTGCTCAAACGGTCAGAAACAGACTCCATGAGGGTGGTATGAGGGCCCGACGTCCACAGGTGGGGGTTGTGCTTACAGCCCAACACCGTGCAGGACGTTTGGCATTTGCCAGAGAACACCAAGATTGGCAAATTCGCCACTGGCACCCTGTGCTCTTCACAGATGAAAGCAGGTTCACACTGAGCACATGAGCACATGTGACAGACGTGACAGAGTTTGGAGACGCCGTGGAGAACGTTCTGCTACCTGCAACATCCTCCAGCATGACCGGTTTGGCGGTGGGTCAGTCATGGTGTGGGGTGGCATTTCGTTGTGGGGCCGCACAGCCCTCCATGTGCTCGCCAGAGGTAGCCTGACTGCCATTAGGTACCGAGATGAGATCCTCAGAGCCATTGTGAGACCATATGCTGACACATGCACATTTGTGGCCTGCTGGAGATCATTTTGCAGGGCTCTGGCAGTGCTACTCCTTGCACAAAGGCGGAGGTAGCGGTCCTGCTGCTGGGTTGTTGCCCTCCTATGGCCTCCTCCACATCTCCTGATGTACTGGCCTGTCTCCTGGTAGCGCCTCCATGCTCTAGACACTACGCTGACAGACACAGCAAACCTTCTTGCCACAGCTCGCATTGATGTGCCATCCTGTATGAGCTGCACTACCTGAGCCACTTGTGTGGGTTGTAGACTCCGTCTCATGCTACCATTAGAGTGAGAGCATCGCCAGCATTCAAAAGTGACCAAAACATCAGCCAGGAAGCATAGGAACTGAGAAGTGGTCTGTGGTCACCACCTGCAGAATCACTCCTTTATTGGGGGTGTCTTGCTAATTGCCTATAATTTCCACCTTTTGTCTATTCCATTTGCACAACAGCATGTGAAATTTATTGTCAATCAATGTTGCTACCTAAGTGGACAGTTTGATTTCACAGAAGTGTGATTGACTTGGAGTTACATTGTGTTGTTTAAGTGTTCCCTTTATTTTTTTGAGCAGTGTATATCAAAAGTTACATGTAAATTTACCAAAACATTTCAAACTACTTTTGTCATACAACGTTAGGTATTTTTTAACGTTAATAATCGATCAATTTGAAGACGGGATGATCTGTGTTCAATACAAAACGAAACCAAACTGACGCAACTTTTTTCATAACGTGACTCTCTCCAAGAATTTACTTCATGTGACCCTCATTTACGATAGCCCTACTTCTTCAGTACACAAAGGAATAACCTCAACCGATTTCCAAGGACTGGTGACATCCAGCGGAAGCGGTAGGAACTGCAAGCAAGTCCAACAGAAATCTGGTGTCTCTAAAAAATTTCATTGAAAAGACAGTGACATCAAAAAAATACAAATTCTGAATGGTTTGTCCTCAGGGTTTTGCCTGCTACATAAGTTATGTTATTCTCAAAGACATGATTCAAACAGTTTTAGAAACTTCAGTGTTTTCTATCCAAATCTACTAATAATATGCATATTTTATATTCTGGGGATGAGTAGCAAGCAGTTGAATTTTGGCATGCTATTTTTCCCGAAAGTGAAAAAGCTGCCCCTGCCCTCAAGAAGTTTTAAAGGTTAACGTTTGGGAAAGGCTTAAAAAACACTACTTCCTCACAGGGGGAAAAAAATGCCGCTCATTAAATTCACCATTTAACCAACACCCATCTATTTTTGTGACTACCTGGACCTACCATTTCGTTTTTGAAGTAAACCATATGATTTTAATGAAAAGTATTTCAATAAACAACATGAAACGGTGACTGTAAATAGGCTATATGTTGTATTAAACAGCATAATAGGTCAGGAGCCAGACAGGTACCCTGAGAAGGAACCATAATTAATTATTTAGACTATATTATTAGCCTATTATTTCAAGCGCAGAAACTACAAAGCCTACAAAAAAAATACATTGTGCAACATTTGCTAGTGCGACACACTAGGCTGGCAGGAACATTAATCGCTCAGCATTTAAACAACATTTTGTTGTAATAAATCATTATAGTCTATAAATGGCACATTTAGCACTGTGACTTATTTAGAATTGAATACAAATGAAAGGAAAATGCCTTAATAGGCTCAGTCTACAGTGCTTTTGAATGACTTTTTAGAAACACACGTTTGGCCAGAGTCTGTGGCTTCAGGCTGATGGGATGGTGCCAGGAGAGCATGGTGCCAGGAGAGCATGGTGCCAGGAGAGCATGGTGCCAGGAGAGCATGGTGCCAGGAGAGTAGGTCAGCAGGGCAGAATACCCTCTCTGCACTTGCAAAGCCACTGGGGATGCTAAACAGCCTTCTGGCCATTCTTGCCAGGCAGAGTATTTTATTTTAAATGTTCTAAAGGTAGGCCTAAAGTTTTTTTGACAAAATAACCCTATCAAAATAACCCTATCAAAATAACCCTATCAAAATGAAAGCTCATTAAAATATGTAATATGTCAAGCCTATTGGGCCAGAATCAATTATAGCCTATTGAATAGGTAATATAACTTCTAAGAGATCTGATGTTTAGTTTATAGATACGTTGCTACAATGACACACTTAGCTAGCTACCCTCCTTGTTCCTTTCTGTTAGCATGTGCAGGTGGTACACCATCATGCTTTTTGGGATACGTGTCTTTTCAGATTCCACAAAGATTCTTTAGTTGTGGACACTACATCACTGCACTTCCTCTCTTCCTCTTGGTCCTCCTCATCTTCGCAAGTCACCTTGATTTTGCACCTGTGTGTTTTGTGAGTTTCTTTATGGAAATATTTAGCGAGCTCCCTGACAGTAGCTAAAGCAAGGAGCTATAGCAGCACACAAGTAGCCTACAAATGTTTGCTGGGCCGGGCCTGAGCTCAGGAAGTGAAGTGAGCGCTACTGGAGCGGTACTGGAGCGGTACTGGAGCGGTACTGGAGCGGTACTGGAGCGCTACTGGAGCGGTACTGGAGCGGTACTGGAGCGGTACTGGAGCGCTACTGGAGCGGTACTGGAGCGCTACTGGAGCGCTACTGGCGCTACTGGAGCGGTACTGGAGCGGTACTGGAGCGCTACTGGAGCGGTACTGGAGCGGTACTGGAGCGCTACTGGAGCGCTACTGGAGCGGTACTGGAGCGGTACTGGAGCGCTACTGGAGCGCTACTGGAGCGCTACTGGAGCGCTACTGGAGCGGTACTGGAGCGCTACTGGAGCGGTACTGGAGCGGTACTGGAGCGGTACACTCGTTCTGTGCTCCAGTCAAATTGGGCACGCTCCAGCTCCGCCCACATACCGTGATTACAATGGGGGGTGGGGGGTTACTTGGCTGTAGAGATACATTAGATAAATAGATAGATAGATAGATAGATAGATAGATAGATAGATAGATAGATAGATAGATAGATAGATAGATAGATAGATAGATAGATAGATAGATAGATAGATAGATAGATAGATAGATAGATAGATAGATAGATAGATAGATAGATAGATAGATAGAAACTGTGTACCAGAGGAACAGAACTAGAGACAGCCACCCAGAGAAGATAGATTGTACTGTGTATATGGTTATTGTAGCTTCTACAGTGTAACTTGTATTGTCTTTAGTTATTAGTTAACGGAAGTAACTTACTATATCAAATTTAAAGAAAGTGCAGAACGGTATGCCGTTATTCAACAAGAACAAACATTAATAGGGAGGGAGAGTGAGAGAAAGAGGGAGAGAGAGAAAAAGCGAGAGAGAGAGAGAGAGAGAGAGAGAGAGAGAGAGAGAGAAAGAGAGAGAGAGGGAGCCGTGTTCCATTGCCAATAGGATCAACTGAAAAGTGCTTGAGAGCCTAGTTGTTATGTACTCTGCATTTCATCTCATTGATCTCATTGATGTCATTGATGTCATTGATGTCATTGATCTCATTGTGCTGAGAAGTGACTCTTTAACACAAACACACATCCACACAAAATACACGCACATGCAGGCAAACACACACAGATGCAATCAGACACACACACATACTGAGTGCACAACAGTTGGAACATTTCCCAATATTTAGTTGCACCTAGGGCTGTTGCGGTGCCAGTATTACCGCCACACTAGCGGTCATGTGTCATGAAGGCAGTCAAATTCTAATTCACCATTTACTGTGACCTCCACACTAGCAGTCACAGTAATTCTAATGTGCTGATGCTGCTGCTGGTCAATAGTAGCCTACCAAACGTGCTAACTGCTGGAAACTCAGAACTCCATTGTTCCTCTGACATCAATGCAAATGTAATCGAACACTTCATGAGAGCACATGAGCTCATGGTGCACAACATTTATTTAGGTTATGCAATTGCGCGAGAAAACAGAGTGATGGCCTCTACTAAGAAGAGGAGGATCCCATCAGCTTGCTATAGGCTATGCCTACTCTATTTTATTTTCAACTTTCCTAATATTAAGCACATTGCTTATATTTACAACAGGAGTATAGGCAGGAAAATAAACCACGGGAAAAGTGTCCACCATTCGCTATTTAAGTGCATAGATTACATGTATTTTTCCCCGCTGTTCCTGTTTCGATACAGGTGCATGGTCCATTCTAATTCGATACAGGTCCATTCTAATTCAAAATATTTTTCACACATATATAATTTAGTGGATATAAAGACAAGATTAAATAAAGAATAGTCTGAAGGTGACAATATTATTCTATCACTTTTGAATTATATATTATCACTGGTGAATGATGCCCAGCATAGGAAACAATGCTTTTTTTTGCAACTTTTTCTAATCATATCATGTTTTGATAAGGTTTGTATCTCAACTAAAGTGGCCAAATAACTTCTTAAAATGAAGAACATTAATCTGCTTTGCAAGGGGTGTAGAGCCTAACTTGCATACATAAGCAGCGTGTGAGTTTCAAGTTTGGGAAGATAATTTTCACCATAATAATAAAAGCCTTACATGCATAATTGCATTTGAGATCACTTTTGAGAATGGTAATTTTTCGCTAGAACATTGCCACTTATAGCCTACTACCATGTGTGCATTGTTGCACTTATAATGTGAAGAAATACCCTAATAGTTTATGAATATTTTAAGCTAAACGTTCTAATCTGTTGCGTCAGCCACATTGTGTACAATTTTTATTTTTGTGCTAGTGGTTGTATTAATTTGGGATCTATTATATCCCACAACTGTCCCAGACTATGTTTGGAATATTTATTTCTTGCACAGAATAGAATAGGTCAACTTTTGTACTATGGGGTATTGTAGATTGACATAGGCTAGTGCTTTTGTTGTTCGTTAGGCCTACTCATCTTGTTGGCTGACGAAAAGTAAATGTGGATAGTTCTAACATCTTCAATATGCCCCTCAGAATTGGATATGGACACGCTCAGTTGCGTCCCCGATGTGTCTGTCTTCACTTGTAGCCTGTGAGAAAGACCCGATCACATGATGGAGAGCCATGTGAGTGAGAGGTGCTTTGGAGTGCTCAGCACTCAGGGAGGAGGGCGCAATGCAGCACTCCGGGCCAAGGGCACAACGGCCACAACGGCCACTGGCCGTAAAAGTAATGGATTTTTTTTAGGTTGCGTTACGGCCACACAAAGGGGATGCTGCTGTGAAATTTTAGGCATTATCAAGTGCTTGTCAAATTGTGAGTGAGTGACTGATGAAGTTTGTACTGCATGTACAAAAACTAAAGCAGAGCTCATGACTTTCAAGCGACTTTTTCCAAATCATCATTAGAGTCTCATCATGCAGTCTTACAATGTATTAAAAATCCAAACATATAGCCCAACGTTTGTAGAACAACTAAAGTTACATTAATATCTCTAAATTAAGCATATAGGAGTACCTATTTCTTTGTTAACCGCTCAACACAGAATAGCCGCATGTGCGCTCTCCCTCAAATCATTTGGAGACAATATCCTTTCTATTTTATTCTGCTTTGTTCAATTGTATTCATCATACTATAAAATAATGCCACGGAATTCTAAGCAAATCAAATGAACTAGTGTAGCCCACAGCCAAATGGCATAGCCAGATTAGAATCTAACATAAGGACAACTCAGAGTATGCTATTCTGTTTTTTTTAGACCTGTCTAAAATAAATAATGGTTTTATTGTGAAGGTGTAGGTTATATAACCTGGATTTCTTAGACTTTTTAAAATGTAGATGTTCCAAAGGCCTGCATCAGTGGCTTGTTGGCTATGTGTGGAAGCCAGGAGATGCTAAATGTGTATAAGGGCACAATGCGAGACCCAGATGTAGACATGGAAGGAAGATGGTTTGAGTCTTTGATATTTGTTGAACAATCCAAAAGGGGTAGGCAAGAGAATGGTCGTGAACAGGCAAAAGGTCAAAACCAGTTCAGAGTGGCAGGCAGAATGGTCAGGCAGGCAGGTACGGAGTCCAGAAAACAGGCAAGGGTCAAAACCGGGATGACTAGCAAAAGGAGAATAGAAGCAGGAGTACGGAAAAACATGCTGGTTGACTTGAAAAACATACAAGACAAACTGGCACAGAGAGACAGGAAACACAGGGATATATACACCAGGGAAAATAAGCAACACCTGAAAGGGGGTGGAGACAATCACAGGGACAGGTGAAACAGATCAGGGTGTGACAATGTGTTTATGCCAATTAACGGTCAATTGCCATGAGACCGACAGTTATTTACTTGACCGGCTGATGAAATTTCATGACCACCACAGCCCTAGTAGCACCAACAACCATACCCCGTTCAAAGGCACTAAAATCTTTTGTCTTAATAATTCAAACTCTGAATGGCACTCATACAAAATATGTCTCTCAATTGTCTCACGGCTTAAAAATCCTTCTTCCACCTGTCTCTTCCCCTTCATCTAATCTACACTGATTGAAGTGGACTATACACCCGTGCTTCTACACCTGCATTGCTTGCTGTCTGGGGATTTAGGCTGGGTTTCTGTACAGCACTTTGAGATATCAGCTGATGTAAGAAGGCCTTTATAAATACATTTGATTTGATTTGATGATTTAACAGCGGACATCGATAGGGGATCGTAGCTTTCACCTGGATTCACCTGGTCAGTCTGTGTCATGGAAAGAGCAGGTGTTCCTAATGCTTTCTACACACAGTGTATATGACTGCATTGCGACACTAAGATACACATTTGCTATTGTCCCTCTAACACCACCCTGGGTATATCACACACCCACACACACGCAGACGCACACACACACACACACACACACACACACACACACACACACACACACACACACACACACACACACACACACACACTCACACTCACACTCACACTCACACTCACACTCACACTCACACTCACATTTGTCAACAAGTCTACTTGATACATTGGCTGCCTTGTAGGAATTTGCATACCATGCAGACTGAAAGAGGATCTCTCTTTCTGTCTTGTAATGTGGGTGACTCATCAGTCATCGTTAACTACAGGACTGGGTTTCATCGTTAACTACAGGACTGAGTTTCATCGTTAACTACAGGACTGAGTGTCATAATTAACTACAGGACTGAGTGTCATAATTAACTACAGGACTGGGTTTCATTCATCATTAACTACAGGACTGAGTTTCATCATTAACTACAGGACTGGGTTTCATCATTAACTACAGGACTGTGTTTCATCGTTAACTACAGGACTGGGTTTCATCATTAACTACAGGACTGAGTTTCATCATTAACTACAGGACTGAGTTTCATCATTAACTACAGGACTGAGTTTCATCATTAACTACAGGACTGGGTTTCATCATTAACTACAGGACTGAGTTTCATCATTAACTACAGCACTGGGTTTCATCATTAACTACAGGACTGAGTTTCATCATTAACTACAGGACTGAGTTTCATCATTAACTACAGGACTGAGTTTCATCATTAACTACAGGACTGGGTTTCATCATTAACTACAGGACTGGGTTTCATCATTATCTACAGGACTGGGTTTCATCATTAACTACAGGACTGGGTTTCATCATTAACTACAGGACTGGGTTTCATCATTAACTACAGGACTGGGTTTCATCATTAACTACAGGACTGTGTTTCATCATTATCTACAGGACTGTGTTTCATCATTAACTACAGGACTGAGTTTCATCATTAACTACAGGACTGGGTTTCATCATTAACTACAGGACTGGGTTTCATCATTATCTACAGGACTGGGTTTCATCATTAACTACAGGACTGGGTTTCATCATTATCTACAGGACTGGGTTTCATCATTAACTACAGGACTGGGTTTCATCATTAACTACAGGACTGTGTTTCATCATTATCTACAGGACTGTGTTTCATCATTAACTACAGGACTGAGTTTCATCATTAACTACAGGACTGGGTTTCATCATTATCTACAGGACTGGGTTTCATCATTAACTACAGGACTGGGTTTCATCATTAACTACAGGACTGTGTTTCATCATTATCTACAGGACTGTGTTTCATCATTATCTACAGGACTGGGTTTCATCATTAACTACAGGACTGTGTTTCATCGTTAACTACAGGACTGGGTTTCATAATTAACTACAGGACTGGGTTTCATCATTAACTACAGGACTGAGTTTCATCATTAACTACAGGACTGGGTTTCATCATTAACTACAGGACTGGGTTTCATTCATCATTAACTACAGGACTGGGTTTCATCATTATCTACAGGACTGAGTTTCATCATTAACTACAGGACTGGGTTTCATCATTAACTACAGGACTGGGTTTCATCATTAACTACAGGAGTGAGTTTCATCATTAACTACAGGACTGTGTTTCATCATTAACTACAGAACTGGGTTTCATCATTAACTTCTTATGGCTGCAATCCCGGTAACAGGATGATATGACAACAGCCAGTGAAAGTGCAGGGCGCCAAATTCAAAACAACAGAAATCTCATATTTAAAATTCCTCAGACATTAATGTGTGTTATACCATTTTAAAGGTAATCTTGTTGTTAATCCCACCAAAGTGTCCGATTTCAAATATACTTTTCAGCGAAAGCACTACAAACGAATATGTTAGGTCACACCAAACCACAATAAGCACAGCCATTTTTCCAGCGAAAGATAGCAGTCCTAAAAAGCAGAAATATAGCTAAAATTAATCACTAACCTTGGATGATCTTCATCAGATGACACTCATAGGACTTCATGTTACACAATACATGCATGTTTTGTTTGATAAAGTTCATATTTATATAAAAAAAATCTGAGTTTACTTTGGCGCGTTACATTCACTAGTTCCAAAAACATCCAGTGATAGTGCATAGCCACATCGTTTCAACAGAAATACTCATCATAAATGTAGATGATAATACAAGTTATACACATGGAATTATAGATATACCTCTCCTTAATGCTGTGTCAGATTTAAAAAAAACTTTACGGAAAAGCAAACCATGCAATAATCTGAGACGGAGCTCAGAACAAGAGTCAAATTAGCTGCCATGTTGGAGTCAACAGAAACCAGAAATTACATGATAAATATTCCCTTACCTTTGATGATATTCATCACAATGCACTCCCAGGAATCCCAGGTCCACAATAAATGCTTGATTTGTTCGATAATGTCCGATATTTATGTCCAATTAGCTACTTTGGTTAGCGCGTTTGGTAAACAATTCCAAAGTCACAAAGCGCGTTCACTAAAACGTGACGAAATGTCCAAAAATCCGTAACAGTCAGTAGAAACATGTCAAACGATGTATTTAATCAATCTTTAGAATGTTGTTAACATACATCTTGAATAACGTTCCAACCGGAGAATTACATTGACTTCAGTTGAGCGATGGAACGGAGCTGCCTCTCACGTGAACGCGCGTGGTCAAAGCGTGGTCACCTCATGGCAGTGATTATTCATTCCTGTCTCCTTCGGCCCCCCTTCACAACAGAGTCATCAGACAAAGTTCTATTGACTGTTGACATCTAGTGGAAGCCGTAGGAAGTGAAAACTCATCCATATCTCGCTGTAATTTCAATGGGAGCTTGGTTGAAAAACTACCAGCCTCAGAAAAAATCCAAACAGGAAGTGGAACTTCTCAGGTTTTTGCCTGCCATATGAGTTCTGTTATACTCACAGACATAATTCAAACAGTTTTAGAAACTTCAGAGTGTTTTCTTTCCAATACTAATAATAATATGCATATATTAGCAACTATGACTGAGGAGCAGGCCGTTTACCTTCGGCACCTCTGTGCACCTTTCATCCAAGCTACTCAATACTGCCCCTGCAGCCATAATAAGTTTTTAACTAAAGGACTGGGATTCAATCCATCATTAATTACAGGACTGTGTTTCAGTCCCATTGGCCATGATTTACTTTCCTCCTATCATGTTCTTTCCTTCGATAGAAAAAGAGGTTGGGTAGATAGAGGAAAATACACCAGACAGAGTATATTCCAGACATACTGCTTCACACACACACACACACACACACACACACACACACACACACACACACACACACACACACACACACACACACACACACACACACACACACACACACACACATTGTAGAGTGCATGTACTGACGGATTGAGGCTGTTCTGAGGGCAAAAGGGGGTGCAACTCAATATTAGGAAGGTGTTCCTAATGCCTTGTCCACTCAGTGTACTGTACTAAACTATGATGCCAAACAGACAGCTTTTCTTCTGATCATACACAGTTCTGTCCTCAATCCCTAACACACACACACACACACACACACACACACACACACACACACACACACACACACACACACACACACACACACACACACACACACACACACACACACACACACACACACACACACCTCTCTATCTGACAGCCGTATTGCGGTGTGCTTGTTATGGACGACATGCTGACGCGTGGCAATCAATACAAACTCTCCCAAAACAGCATCAGTCTGGGAGATGTCTCTGAGTAGTGTGTGTGTGTGTGTGTGTGTGTGTGTGTGTGTGTGTGTGTGTGTGTGTGTGTGTGTGTGTGTGTGTGTGTGTGTGTGTGTGTGTGTGTGTGTGTGTGTTAGGGATTGAGGACAGAACTGTGTATGATCAGAAGAAAAGCTGTCTGTTTGGCATCATAGTTTAGTACAGTACACTGAGTGGACAAGGCATTAGGAACACCTTCCTAATATTGAGTTGCACCCCCTTTTGCCCTCAGAACAGCCTCAATCCGTCAGTACATGCACTCTACAATGTGTGTGTGTGTGTGTGTGTGTGTGTGTGTGTGTGTGTGTGTGTGTGTGTGTGTGTGTGTGTGTGTGTGTGTGTGTGTGTGTGTGCGTGCGTGCGTGCGTGGTTGAGTGCGTGCGTGCGTGCTTGTGTGTGTGTGTGTGTTTATTTGTGTTTGTGTGTGTGTTTGTTCGCGAACATGTGTGTGTTCGTGTGTGTGTGTGTGTATTTGTGTTTGTGTGTGTTCACGGCCATTTGTGTGTTTGTGTGTGTGTGACTGAATAACTTGACTGTTATTGTACTGGTTTGCTATGTGCTGTATAACAATATGCTTATGGTGTGTAGAGGAGTGGTCTAATGTTATGAGCATGTCTTATTCATTGGGTAATTAATTGTAGAATATAAAATCTGGATTTTTCTTTATTCTACGGTAAACGGGGCACCGCCTACCATTCAGGTTGATGGGAAATGTTCTTAGCAAGTAGGGATAAACTATACTGCAACTACGACAATTTTAATCTGAATATTGTTTTTAATGACAAGTTGGATTCAAAATCTCAGAGACAGTGGTATTATTTTATAAAACATAAATGTATTATAAAAAATACTGTCATACTACGGTATATAGGATAAATGACTCAGTATGGTCATACTACAGTATATAGGATAAATGACTCAGTATGGTCATACTACAGTATACAGTATAAATGACTCAGTATGGTCATACTACAGTATATAGGATAAATGACTCAGTATGGTCATACTACAGTATATAGGATAAATGACTCAGTATGGTCATACTACAGTATACAGGATACATGACTCAGTATGGTCATACTACAGTATACAGGATAAATGACTCAGTATGGTCATACTACGGTATGTAGGATAAATGACTCAGTATGGTCATACTACAGTATATAGGATCGATGACTCAGTATGGTCATACTACGGTATATAGGATAAATGACTCAGTATGGTCATACTACGGTATGTAGGATAAATGACTCAGTATGGTCATACTACAGTATATAGGATCGATGACTCAGTATGGTCATACTACGGTATATAGGATAAATGACTCAGTATCGTCATACTACAGTATATAGGATAAATGACTCAGTATGATCATACTACAGTATATAGGATAAATGACTCAGTATGGTCATACTACGGTATATAGGATACATGAATCAGTATGGGCATACAACAGTATATAGGATGACAGATTATGGCAACGTGATAATTGCTGATGAAGTAGTTAGCTAGGGTACGGGAGAGGGGAAAGGAGAGCATGGTTTCTTTTAACGCACAGGGATCAGGACAAGCAACATTTTCACTATGATTCTAAGCAATACAAAACAGGGAATTTAAGAGAGAGATAACCTAAGTAGTATTTAGGTTCACAGTTTCCTCACACCAATAGGGAATAAAGGAATGAGAAAAGGATTGAATGTGGAATTCCATAGTAGCTCTAATTTCTCGGATTCCCAGACGTCTTTTCAGTGCGAAAAAGTGAGAAGGTCCCTCTTCAAACCGTTCCAGGTTGCTGTCTTTGTCCAACTGAGTTCGAAACGAGAGCAGAGAACAATCGCTCTAATTCCAATATACAGTAGGTGTTTGGCCTCCAGTCGTTGAGATCGGGGGATCAATAAGCAAGGGGTGCTTTCCATTTACCAACTACGCTGATGTCTGAGCAGCAGAAGGATTTCAGTCGGTCGTGGCTGTTGTTCACGCCACGCTTTTCTGGTTCAGTTCCATGCCTTTATAGTTCAGTTCCACACTTTTACTTTTCAGTTCCACACCTTTATAGTTCAGTTCCACACTTTTACTTTTCAGTTCCACACCTTTATAGTTCAGTTCCACACTTTTACAGTTCAGTTCCACACTTTTACAGTTCAGTTCCACACCTTTATAGTTCAGTTCCACACCTTTATAGTTCAGTTCCACACCTTTATAGTTCAGTTCCACACTTTTACAGTTCAGTTCCACACCTTTACAGTTCAGTTCCACACCTTTACAGTTCAGTTCCACGCTTTTACAGTTCAGTTCCAACCTTTTA
>NC_092114.1:8186697-8214197 GCF_045679555.1 Salvelinus alpinus
CTTGGTGGTGTCTTTAGCCATCACCATAGTGATCACTTTGGCGGTGTCTTTAGCCATCACCATAGTGATCTCCTTGGCGGTGTCTTTAGCCATCACAATAGTGATCTCCTTGGCGGTGTCTTTAGCCATCACCATAGTGATCTCTTTTGCGGTGTCTTCAGCCATCACCATAGTGATCTCTTTGGCGGTGTCTTTAGCCATCACCATAGTGATCTCCTTGGCGGCCTCTTTAGCCATCACAATAGTGATCTCCTTGGCGGTGTCTTCAGCCATCACCATAGTGATCTCCTTGGCGGTGTCTTCAGCCATCACCATAGTGATCTCCTTGGCGGTGTCTTTAGCCATCACCATAGTGATCTCCTTGGCGGTGTCTTTAGCCATCACCATAGTGATCTCCTTGGCGGCCTCTTTAGCCATCACCATAGTGATCTCCGGGATGATGGGTTGGCCCTTCAGGCATTATAGATGGCAGTGAGGGGCGAGGGAAGTGACACACACACAAAATACTGCAGCCTTTTGGGAACTCCCTGAAGCACTTATTGACCACAGAGACAGTGCCTATTAATCTAACAAAAGGCTTAAAAGCCTGTGTGTGTGTGTGTGTGTGTGTGTGTGTGTGTGTGTGTGTGTGTGTGTGTGTGTGTGTGTGTGTGTGTGTGTGTGTGTGTGTGTGTGTGTGTGTGTGTGTGTGTTTGACCTAGTGTGTGTGGACACTGATTTTTGAGCAGGGCCTCGTGCTCTCCTCTAGCCCAGGGCTATGGACTGGAGGTTAGAAGGCTCTGCCACTCTGTGATTTAAGGTTTTCTTTTGGCAGAAGACTACCTCCACTGGTCATGAGGCTTAAATAGCCTTAGGCTCTCACACAGGCTGTAGTTTGTGTGGGGGTTGAGGTGTTGATGGGTTGAGCTTTGGGGCTGTTCATTTGTCTCTCTCTCTCTGATGTTGGCTCTGGAACAGGAGCACTGGAACAGGAGCACTGGAACAGGAGCACTGGAACAGGAGCACTGGAACAGGAGCACTGGAACAGGAGCAATGAGAGACTGGGGAAAAGCAGGAGCTGACACAAAAATGCTGGTTAGCTTGACAAACAAGACTAACTGGCAAAAGACAAACAGAGAACACAGGTATAAATGCACAGGGTATGATGGAGAAGATGGGCGACACCTGGAGGGGGGTGGAGACAATCACAAAGACAGGTGAAACAGATCAGGGTGTAACAATGGCAGAACAGAGAAGCTATGTCTGGTAAGACGAGGGGTGGGGATGTGTGTCTTTTTGTCAATATCAGCTATGTCTAATATTAAAGAAGTCTCGAGGTATTGCTCTCCTGAGGTAGAGTACCTTATGATAAGCTGTAGACCACACTATCTACAAATAGAGTTCTCATCTATATTATTTGTAGCCATCTATTTACCACCACAGACTGATACTGGCACTAAGACCGCACTCAACCAACTCTATAAGGCCATAAGCAAACAAGAAAATGCTCACCCAGAAGCGGCGCTCCTAGTGGCCGGGGACTTTAAATGCAGGCAAACTTAAATCAGTTTTACAACATTTTTACCAGTATTTCACATGTGCAACCAGAGGATGAAAAAAAACTCTAGACCGATGTTAGAGGTTTAAGAGTTTTGGTCCTGGCTGTAGATGTAACGGCTTTCCTCCTCCTCTTCATCCGAAGAGGAGGAGCAGGGATTGGACCAAAACGCAGCATTGTGATATGACATGATATTTATTAAACAAGGAACGTAAACCAACTTCACTTGAATAACTGACAAAATAACAAAACGGAGTAGACAGACCTGGACATGTGAACTTACATACAACGAAGAACTCACGAACAGGAAAAATGACTACACAAAAGAACGAACGGACAAACAAACCGAAAACAGTCCCGTGTGGCACGACAAACACAGACACAGGAGACAACCACCCACAACCAACAATGTGAAACCACCTACCTTAATATGGCTCTCAATCAGAGGAAACGTAAACCACCTGCCTCTAATTGAGAACCATATCAGGTCACCCAAAACCAACATAGAAACACATAACATAGACTGCCCACCCAAACTCACGTCCTGACCGACTAACACATAAAAAATAACAGAAAACAGGTCAGGAACGTCACAGTAGAGGTGTCCCTGGATAGGGCTGTAGAGGTGTCCCTGGCTAGGGCTGTAGAGGTGTCCCTGGCTAGGGCTGTAGAGGTGTCCCTGGCTAGGGCTGTAGAGGTGTCCCTGGCTAGGGCTGTAGAGGTGTCCCTGGCTAGGGCTGTAGAGGTGTCCCTGGCTAGGGCTGTAGAGGTGTCCCTGGCTAGGGCTGTAGAGGTGTCCCTGGCTAGGGCTGTAGAGGTGTCCCTGGCTAGGGCTGTAGAGGTGTCCCTGGCTAGGGCTGTAGATATGTCCCTGGCTAGGGCTGTAGAGGTGTCCCTGGCTAGGGCTGTAGAGGTGTCCCTGGCTAGGGCTGTAGAGGTGTCCCTGGCTAGGGCTGTAGAGGTGTCCCTGGCTAGGGCTGTAGAGGTGTCCCTGGCTAGGGCTGTAGAGGTGTGCAGGTTGTAAACGTGTAAGATATGTGTGCCTGGTTCTGCTCAGAGGGTGTTGGTGTCCGCTGGTTTCTGGATGTCTGACACACATGATTAAGGCAGGAGGTTGGGTGGTTTAGGGCTCTGGGGTTGGAGGTGTGTGTGGGTGGGTATGTGTGTGTGTGTGTGTGTGGGGGGGGGTCCGAGGGGGTTTAGTAGCTTTGGCTTGTCTCTCTGATACCAAACCCTGGCTGTCTAAACGAACCCCACTGGTCCTCATTACCCTTTCCCTGGGATGTACACACACACACACACACACATACACACACACACACACACACACACAACCTCATGGTCGTTGATGAGGCGTATCAGAGGAGAACAGTGGTTTGTGATGGTTTGCCCAGATAGCCTGCGCTCCCCTGGTGACCCCGGGCTTCAGGGGTCATTACCACAGTGATGCGGGCTAATGATGCTTGGACCACACCGTGGTTGGCAAGGCAACACTATAGATGCAGTACGTCCAACTGTATGGCTGGGAAACTTGTTTTTGTGCTGATGTAGTGTGTTTCTAGATTTTTTACTTGGTTAGCAATGACACTGTGAAGTCTGGCACCATAATAAAGCCATGTTGTTTTCGTTATCAGCTTGCCCAGTTGTGAGTACAAACAAACCAACAGAGAGAGCGGCACTACAGTAGCAGGTCACACAGTTGTTTGTGCTTGTTAGTACATTAGGTTCATGTTAATAGTTGTTATAGCCTACTCATTTGAGTTTCCTTTTTTCACAGCTTGACAAATCTGACCTTGCTATTGTGTCTGTATATTCTAATTAAGCAAATAAGGCCTGAGAGGGTGTGGTATATGGGGAATATACTACGGCTAAGGGCTGTTCTTATGCAAGACGCAACGCTAAGTGCCTGGATACAGCCCTTAGCCGTGGTATATTGGCCATTTTACCACAAACCCCCGAGGTGCCTTATTGCTATTATAAACTGATTACCAACGTAATTAGAGCAGTAAAAATAAATGTTTTGTCATACCCGTGGTACTGTATATGGTCTGATTTACCACGGCTGTCAGCCGATCAACATTCAGGGCTCGAACCACCGCGTTTATGATGACCTTTATACAGCATCAGAAGCCCACATCATCTTTCCAGAGCCTGTATCTGACTCTGCTTTTCTAACCCTCCCATTTATTACTCACAGAGATAAAAAGCGATATAAATCAGGCTGGTCACTAGAAATAGACGGCAATTTGGGATGTTTGAAAAGGTCCTGAGGACGTCGATATCTGCCTTCCTCGGCATTCACAAAAACAAGAACAAGATCGCCCAGCACTCGGCACAAACTCAGTTCCCAATACTCTAGCAAACCGTGAGAATACTATGAATACTGATAATACCTAACTTGTCATTTTTTTATGACTTTGTTTAAAGCCTTCCGCAAACCATAGCCCTAACCTTAACCAGTTGGAATTAATACCTAAACTGTTAACCTTTGAGTTGTTTCTGTTTTAACCCTGTAACCACACGGAATTAACCCTGTAACCATGGGGAATTAACCCTGTAACCATGAGGAATTAACCCTGTAACCACACGGAATTAACCCTGTAACCATGAGGAATTAACCCTGTAACCATGAGGAATTAACCCTGTAACCATGAGGAATCAACCCTGTAACCATGAGGAATTAACCCTGTAACCACACGGAATTAACCCTGTAACCATGAGGAATTAACCCTCTAACCATGAGGAATTAACCCTGTAACCATGTGGAATTAACCCTTTAACCATGTGGAATTAACCATGTAACCATGTGGAATCAACCCAGTAACCATGTCGAAATAACCCTGTAACCATGAGGAATTAACCCGGTAACCATGTCGAAATAACCCTGTAACCATGAGGAATTAACCCTGTAACCATGACGAATTAACCCTGTAACCATGAGGAATTAACCCTGTAACCATGAGGAATTAACCCTGTAACCATGAGGAATCTACCCTGTAACCATGAGGAATTAACCCTGTAACCACACGGAATTAACCCTGTAACCATGAGGAATTAACCCTGTAACCATGAGGAATTAACCCTGTAACCATGAGGAATTAACCCTGTAACCACACAGAATTAACCCTGTAACCATGAGGAATTAACCCTGTAACCATGAGGAATTAACCCTGTAACCATGAGGAATTAACCCTGTAACCATGAGGAATTAACCCTGTAACCATGAGGAATTAACCCTGTAACCATGAGGAATCAACCCTGTAACCACACATAATTAACCCTGTAACCACACGGAATTAACCCTGTAACCATGAGGAATTAACCCTGTAACCATGAGGAATTAACCCTGTAACCACACGGAATTAACCCTGTAACCATGGGGAATTAACCCTGTAACCATGAGGAATTAACCCTGTAACCATGAGGAATTAACCCTGTAACCATGATGAATTAACCCTGTAACCATGAGGAATTAACCCAGGAACCACTCAGAATTAACCATTTAACCACGCAGAATGAATTAATCAAAACTAGACGTTCATCCTTAATACATCGAATTTCGAAGGGAAACTATGAAATCTTGTTCATATAAATATAGAAGTTAATATATTTCCACTAAAATGGGTCTGCGCCTGTAAAATATGTTTCCACAGAGAAAGTCCCCATTGCCTAAATACACTACATTACCCAAGGTGCTCATCGAACATCTGATTCCATAGTCATGGGCATTAATATAGAGTTGGTCCCCCCTTTGCTGCTATAACAGCCTCCACTCTTCTGGGAAGGCTTTAATATGGAGTGGGTTCCCCCTTTGCTGCTATAACAGCCTCCACTCTTCTGGGAAGGCATTAATATAGAGTTGGTCTCCCCTTTGCTGCTATAACAGCCTCCACTCTTCTGGAAAGGCTTTCCACTAGATGTTGGAACATTGCTACGGGGACTTGCGTCCATTCAGCCACAATAGTATTAGTGAGGTCGGCCACTGATGTTGGACGATTAGTCCTGGCTCGCAGTCGGTGTTCATCCCAAAGGTGTTCGATGGGGTTGAGGTCAGACACACCCCATGGAGCCAGTTACACCTCATGGAGCCAGTCACACCCCATGGAGCCAGTCACATCTCAAGGACCCAGACACACCAGTCACATCTCATGGAGCCAGTCACACCCCATGGAGCCAGTCACACCCCATGGAGCCAGTCACACCCCATGGAGCCAGTCACACCCCATGGAGCCAGTCACACCCCATGGAGCCAGTCACACCCCATGGAGCCAGTCACACCCCATGGAGCCAGTCACACCCCATGGAGCCAGTCACACCCCATGGAGCCAGTCACACCCCATGGAGCCAGTCACACCCCATGGAGCCAGTCACACCCCATGGAGCCAGTCACACCTCATGGAGCCAGTCACATCTCACGGACCCAGACACGCCAGTCACATCCCATGGAGCCAGTCACACCAGTCACATCTCACGGACCCAGACACACCAGTCACATCTCATGGAGCCAGTCACACCCCATGGAGCCAGTCACACCAGTCACATCTCACGGACCCAGACACACCAGTCACATCTCATGGAGCCAGTCACACCCCATGGAGCCAGTCACACCCCATGGAGCCAGTCACACCTCATGGAGCCAGTCACACCTCATGGAGCCAGTCACACCTCATGGAGCCAGTCACACCAGTCACACCTCATGGAGCCAGTCACACCTCATGGAGCCAGTCACACCTCATGGAGCCAGTCACACCAGTCACACCTCATGGAGCCAGTCACACCTCATGGAGCCAGTCACACCTCATGGAGCCAGTCACACCAGTCACACCTCATGGAGCCAGTCACACCTCATGGAGCCAGTCACACCTCATGGAGCCAGTCACACCTCATGGAGCCAGTCACACCTCATAGAGCCAGACACACCTCATGGAGCCAGTCACACCTCATAGAGCCAGTCACACCCCATGGAGCCAGTCACACCTCATGGAGCCAGTCACACCTCATAGAGCCAGTCACACCTCATGGAGCCAGTCACATCTCACGGACCCAGACACACCAGTCACATCTCATGGAGCCAGTCACACCCCATGGAGCCAGTCACACCAGTCACATCTCACGGACCCAGACACACCAGTTACATCTCATGGAGCCAGTCACACCCCATGGAGCCAGTCACACCCCATGAAGCCAGTCACACCCCATGGAGCCAGTCACACCAGTCACATCTCACGGACCCAGACACACCAGTCACATCTCATGGAGCCAGTCACACCCCATGGAGCCAGTCACACCCCATGGAGCCAGTCACACCTCATGGAGCCAGTCACACCTCATGGAGCCAGTCACACCTCATGGAGCCAGTCACACCAGTCACACCTCATGGAGCCAGTCACACCTCATGGAGCCAGTCACACCTCATGGAGCCAGTCACACCAGTCACACCTCATGGAGCCAGTCACACCCCATGGAGCCAGTCACACCTCATGGAGCCAGTCACACCTCATGGAGCCAGTCACATCTCATGGAGCCAGTCACACCTCATGTAGCCAGTCACACCCCATGGAGACAATCACACCTCATGTAGCCAGTCACACCCCATGGAGCCAGTCACACCCCATGGAGCCAGTCACACCTCATGGAGCCAGTCACACCTCATGGAGCCAGTCACATCTCATGGAGCCAGTCACACCTCATGGAGCCAGTCACACCTCATGGAGCCAGTCACACCTCATGGAGCCAGTCACACCTCATGGAGCCAGTCACACCTCATGGAGCCAGTCACACCTCATAGAGCCAGTCACACCTCATGGAGCCAGTCACACCTCATAGAGCCAGTCACACCTCATGGAGCCAGTCACACCTCATAGAGCCAGTCACACCTCATGGAGCCAGTCACACCTCATAGAGCCAGTCACACCCCATGGAGCCAGTCACACCTCATGGAGCCAGTCACACCTCATAGAGCCAGTCACACCTCATGGAGCCAGTCACACCCCATGGAGCCAGTCACACCTCATGGAGCCAGTCACACCTCATGGAGCCAGTCACACCTCATGGAGCCAGTCACACCTCATGGAGCCAGTCACACCCCATAGAGCCAGTCACACCCCATGGAGCCAGTCACACCTCATAGAGCCAGTCACACCTCATAGAGCCAGTCACACCTCATGGAGCCAGTCACACCCCATAGAGCCAGTCACACCTCATTGAGCCAGTCACACCTCATAGAGCCAGTCACACCCCATAGAGCCAGCCACACCTCATAGAGCCAGTCACACCCCATGGAGCCAGTCACATCTCATGGAGCCAGTCACACCTCATAGAGCCAGTCACGCCCCATGGAGCCAGTCACACCTCATGGAGCCAGTCACACCTCATGGAGCCAGTCACACCTCATGGAGCCAGTCACACCCCATGTAGCCAGTCACACCCCATGGAGCCAGTCACACCTCATGGAGCCAGTCACACCCCATGGAGCCAGTCACACCTCATGGAGCCAGTCACACCTCATGGAGCCAGTCACACCCCATAGAGCCAGTCACACCCCGATAGAGCCAGTCACACCTCATAGAGCCAATCACACCTCATAGAGCCAGTCACACCTCATGGAGCCAGTCACACCCCATAGAGCCAGTCACACCTCATTGAGCCAGTCACACCTCATAGAGCCAGTCACACCCCATGGAGCCAGTCACACCTCATAGAGCCAGTCACACCCCATGGAGCCAGTCACACCTCATGGAGCCAGTCACACCTCATAGAGCCAGTCACACCCCATGGAGCCAGTCACACCTCATGGAGCCAGTCACACCTCATGGAGCCAGTCACACCTCATGGAGCCAGTCACACCCCATGGAGCCAGTCACACCCCATGGAGCCAGTCACACCTCATGGAGCCAGTCACACCTCATGGAGCCAGTTACACCTCATAGAGCCAGTCACACCTCATGGAGCCAGTCACACCTCATGGAGCCAGTCACACATCATGGAGCCAGTCACACCTCATGGAGCCAATCACACCTCTTAGAGCCAGTCACACCTCATGGAGCCAGTCACACCAGTCACACCTCATAGAGCCAGTCACACCTCATGGAGCCAATCACACCTCATGGAGCCAGTCACACCTCATGGAGCCAGACTGCAGGTCGGTTTAATACTACAGAGACTGTAATGACCTCGTGTTGTAACAACATGGATACGTATTCCTGTGTCCTTATTTCATCTGTGGAATTAGAACAGGTTCTTCCGGACAGTTATAGTGGGTCTGCATCATTAATCAATGAACCCATCGATTAAACCTAATCAAGTGATTGATCAGAGTTTCTCTCAGCTGACGTAGGTAGTTACTCATCACAGAGTCTGGGAGACTCGTCCATTAGAGTGATACCTTGTGGGAATCAAGGCTAGACATTGTGAAATGAAAACCCATCGGAACCCAGGGAGATGGCTCCTCCATTCGGGTTTATTGGCATAGAACGGACAGATAGCCACACTTTGTATTGACTTCTTCACTGTATCATTTCCCAGTTGGAGTGTATTAGTGTTCTGTCTTGACTTTAGATTTTTCATAATTGACTGAGCCTTTGGTTAGAGAATAGCTCAGGGAGTGGGTATTGATCTTACAGACGCATGTGGGATCATTTTGTTAAGTTATTCGTTTTATGAATATCTCTCTCTCTATCAATGTCTCTCTCTATCCCTGTCTCCTATCTTTCTGCCTCCACCTTTTTCCAATGCAAAAATGTTCAAGACAATAGAAAGCTTATGGACATCTAGTCTAGACTTTGTACACATCAAAATCCTCTGAAAGGCCTCAAGGTGCTCAGTGATGTTTGTATAGAGCAGAGGAGTTATCTGAAGAGTGTTGCTAATACTTCAATCCTCTGGAAGGCTGTTTCACTACTCTGTAGACTCAAACAGCCTATGTGGATTTTGATTGGTTTAGTTTGTTTGTCTATATGTGTGTGTGTGTGTGCGCGCGCGTGTGTGTGTGCGCGCGCGCGTGTATGTGTGTGTGTGTGTGGCCGTATGCGTGTGTGTGTGCTTGTGTGTGTGGCTGTATGCGTGCGTGTGCGTGCGTGTGTGCGTTGCAGACTGCTCTATCAAATGACTGTCTGCTTGGGTTTTTGTTTGATCAGGCCTATTGAACACTTATTGTTGCTGGCTTGGTAAGTAGGAGGGAGGGAGGGAGGGGGGGGGGGAGGGAGGGAGGGAGGGAGGGAGGGAGGGAGGGAGGGAGGGAGGGAGGGAGGGAGGGAGGGAGGGAAAAGTACGGAATGGAGTGATAATTTCCTCACCTTCATTCTTCTCTGTTACTAGTGCTAGCTAACTAACTAACTAAGTGACTGGCTGACATTATCTAACTATCTAACTAGCTAACTGCCTGATTAACTAACTAGCTAACTAAGTAACTAACTAGCTAACTAACTACCTAATTAAATAACTAACTTCAACAGACTAACTTCAACAGACTAACTTCAACAGACTGACTTCAACAGACTAACTTCAACAGACTAACTTCAACAGACTGACTTCAACAAACTAACTTCAACAGACTAACTTCAACAGACTCACTTCAACAGACTCACTTCAACAGACTGACTTCATAACAGCTACATCATTAACCTACATACCTTTCTAATATATCTACTCACTCCCAATATTACGGTAGCAACATGTTACAGCTATGATGATAATGTTGGAGAGCTTCAATTGGCTGATGACACAACACTCACCACTTTAACCCTTTTCCCCTGACAGTCTACAACCTTATATTAGAGCCACTGTACCACATAACACCCCTTCTCTCCTTGGGCTAAGTTGCCTGGAACGTTCTAGACAAAACATAAAGAGGTCATAGAAAGTCATAGAGAAAGGGGGAGGGGGAGAGAGAGAGAGAGGGATGGAGGGAGGGCAGAAAGAGAGAGAGATTTGGAGGGAGGGAGGGAGGGCGAGAGAGCAAGTGAGAGAGAGAGAGAGAGAGCAAGAGAGAGAGAGAGAGGGAGAGAGAGAGAGAGAGAGAGAGAGAGCGAGAGAGAGAGAGAGAGAGAGAGAGAGAGAGAGAGAGAGAGAGATAGAGAAATTATTATTTAACTTTGTATTTTATCTACCTCACTTGCTTTGGCAATGTTAACATATGTTTCCTATGCCAATAAAGCCCTTTGAATTGAATTGAATTGAATTGAGAGAGGGGGGGGGGCGGGAGGGAGGGAGGAGGGAGGAGAGAGAGAGAGAGAGAGAGAGAGAGAGAGAGAGAGAGAGAGAGAGAGAGAGAGAGAGAGAGAGAGAGAGAGAGAGCTGAGAGGAGAGAGGTGAAGAGATACACACAGAGAGAGAGAGAGAGAGAGAGAGAGAGAGAGAGAGAGAGAGAGAGAGAGAGAGAGAGAGAGTGAGAGAGAGCGAGAGAGAGAGTTACCGAGAGCAGATACAGAGAGCAGATATCAGAGAGATGATACCGATGAGAGATACAGAGCCAGCTTAGAGAGTGAGAGTGAGGGGGAGGAGAGAGAGAGAGCGAGGGGAATGTAAAATCAAGTTCTGAAGCAACCCTAGCAGTCCTTGAGTTGTGTGGAGAGGCATACCTTCAGAGCTGTACATCTTGCTACTTCAAAGGAAGTGTGTGGGTGTGTGGGTGTGTGTGTGTGTGTGTGTGTGTGTGTGTGTGTGTGTGTGTGTGTGTGTGTGTGTGTGTGTGTGTGTGTGTGTGTGTGTGTGTGTGTGTGTGTGTGTGGGTGTGTGGGTGTGTGTGTGTGTGTGTTCTGCAGCTAGCTTAATGGTGGTCTGTTTTATTGCAGGTTAGGGCCTCCGGCCTGTCTCAGCAATGTCTCCTCTCCCCAGACAGAGATAAAAAAAGAGAAAGAGATAAAAAGAAAGAGAGAAGTAGAATGGAGAGAGGGATAGAGAAATATGTTATGAGGGAGAGAGAGAGAGAGATAGAGACATATGTTATGAGGGAGAGAGAGAGAGAGAGATAGAGAAATATGTTATGAGGGAGAGAGAGAGATAGATAGAGATAGAGAAATAGGTTATGAGGGAGAGAGATAGAGATAGAGAAATATGTTATGAGGGAGAGAGAGAGAGAGAGATAGATAAATATGTTATGAGGGAGAGAGAGAGAGATAGAGATAGAGAAATATGTTATGAGGGAGAGAGAGAGAGAGAGAGAGAGATAGAGAAATATGTTATGAGGGAGAGAGACTCCTGCAGCTCTGTCGCACGCTGGGTATGTACATAGTCAATGGTAGGCTTCGAGGGGACTCCTATGGTAGGTACACCTATAGCTCATCTCTTGGCAGTAGCACTGTAGACTACTTTATCACTGACCTCAACCCAGAGTCTCTCAGAGCGTTCACAGTCAGCCCACTGACACCCCTATCAGACCACAGCAAAATCACAGTCTACTTGAACAGAGCAATACTCAATCATGAGGCATCAAAGCCAAAGGAACTGAGTAACATTAAGAAATGCTATAGATGGAAGGAATGCAGTTTGGAAACTTACCAAAAAACAATTAGGCAACAGCAAATTCAATCCCTTTTAGACAACTTCCTGGGTAAAACGTTCCACTGCAATAGTGAAGGTGTAAACTTGGCAGTAGAAAATCTTAACAGTATATTTGACCTCTCAGCTTCCCTATCAAATCTAAAAATCTCAAATAGAAAACCGAAGAAAATGAACAACAATGACAAATGGTTTGATAAAGAATGCAAAAATCTAAGAAAGAAATTGAGAAACCTGTCCAACCAAAAACATAGAGACCCGGAAAACCTGAGTCTACGCCTTCACTATGGTGAATCACTAAAACAATACAGAAATACACTACGGAAAAAGAAGGAACAGCACGTCAGAAATCAGCTCAATGTAATTGAAGAATCCATAGACTCTAACCAATTCTGGGAAAATTGGAAAACACTAAACAAACAACAACACGAAGAATTATCTATCCAAAATGGAGAATGTATGGGTAAACCACTTCTCCAATCTTTTTGGCTCTATAACAAAGAATAAAGAGCAAAAACATATACATGATCAAATACAAATCCTAGAATCAACTATTAAAGACTACCAGAACCCACTGGATTCTCCAATTACCTTGAAGGACAAAATAAAAACCCTCCAACCCAAAAAGGCCTGTGGTGTTGATGGTATCCTTAATGAAATGATCAAATATACAGACAACAAATTCCAATTGGCTATATTAAAACTCTTTAACATCGTCCTTAGCTCTGGCATCTTCCCCAATATTTGGAACCAAGGACTGATCACCCCAATCCACAAAAGTGGAGACAAATTTGACCCCAATAACTACCGTGGAATATGCGTCAACAGTAACCTTGGGAAAATACTCTGCATTATCATTAACAGCAGACTCGTACATTTCCTCAATGAAAACAATGTACTGAGCAAATGTCAAATTGGCTTTTTACCAAATTACCGTACAACAGACCATGTATTCACCCTACACACCCTAATTGACAACCAAACAAACCAAAACAAAGGCAAAGTCTTCTCATGCTTTGTTGATTCCAAAAAAGCCTTCGACTCAATTTGGCATGAGGGTCTGCTATACAAATTGATGGAAAGTGGTGTTGGGGGTAAAACATACGACATTATAAAATCCATGTACACAAACAACAAGTGTGCGGTTAAAATTGGCAAAAAACACACACATTTCTTCTCACAGGGTCGTGGGGTGAGACAGGGATGCAGCTTAAGCCCCACCCTCTTCAACATATATATCAACGAATTGGCGCGGGCACTAGAACAGTCTGCAGCACCCGGTCTCACCCTACTAGAATCCGAAGTCAAATGTCTACTGTTTGCTGATGATCTGGTGCTTCTGTCACCAACCAAGGAGGGCCTACAACAGCACCTTGATCTTCTGCACAGATTCTGTCAGACCTGGGCCCTGACAGTAAATCTCAGTAAGACCAAAATAATGGTGTTCCAAAAAAGGTCCAGTCGCCAGGACCACAAATTCCATCTAGACACCGTTGCCCTAGAGCACACAAAAAACTATACATACCTCGGCCTAAACATCAGCACCACAGGTAGCTTCCACAGAGCTGTGAACGATCTGAGAGACAAGGCAAGAAGGGCATTCTATGCCATCAAAAGGAACATAAATTTCAACATACCAATTAGGATCTGGCTAAAAATACTTGAATCAGTCATAGAGCCCATTGCCCTTTATGGTTGTGAGGTCTGGGGTCCGCTCACCAACCAAGATTTCACAAAATGGGACAAACACCAAATTGAGACTCTGCATGCAGAATTCTGCAAAAATATCCTCCGTGTACAACGTAGAACACCAAATAATGCATGCAGAGCAGAATTAGGCCGATACCCACTAATTATCAAAATCCAGAAAAGAGCCGTTAAATTCTACAACCACCTAAAAGGAAGCGATTCCCAAACCTTCCATAACAAAGCCATCACCTACAGAGAGATGAACCTGGAGAAGAGTCCCCTAAGCAAGCTGGTCCTAGGGCTCTGTTCACAAACACAAACACACCCCACAGAGCCCCAGGACAACAGCACAATTAGACCCAACCAAATCATGAGAAAACAAAAAGATAATTACTTGACACATTGGAAAGAATTAACAAAAAAACAGAGCAAACTAGAATGCTATTTGGCCCTAAACAGAGAGTACACAGTGGCAGAATACCTGACCACTGTGACTGACCCAAACTTAAGGAAAGCTTTGACTATGTACAGACTCAGTGAGCATAGCCTTGCTTTTGAGAAAGGCCGCCGTAGGCAGACATGGCTCTCAAGAGAAGACAGGCTATGTGCTCACTGCCCACAAAATGAGGTGGAAACTGAGCTGCACTTCCTAACCTCCTGCCCAATGCATGACCATATTAGAGAGACATATTTCCCTCAGATTACACAGATCCACAAAGAATTTGAAAACAAATCCAATTTTGATAAACTCCCATATCTACTGGGTGAAATTCCACAGTGTGCCATCACAGCAGCAAGATTTGTGACCTGTTGCCACAAGAAAAGGGCAACCAGTGAAGAACAAACACCATTGTAAATACAACCCATATTTATGCTTATTTATTTTAACTTGTGTGCTTTAACCATTTGTACATTGTTACAACACTGTATATATATAATATGACATTTGTAATGTCTTTCTTGTTTTGAAACTTCTGTATGTGTAATGTTTACTGTTAATTTGTATTGTTTATTTCACTTTTGTGTATTATCTACCTCACTTGCTTTGGCAATGTTAACACATGTTTCCCATGCCAATAAAGCCCCTTGAATTGAATTGAATTGAATTGATAGAGATAGAGAAATATGTTATGAGGGAGAGAGAGAGAGAGAGATATAGAGAAATATGTTATGAGGGAGAGAGAGAGAGATAGAGATAGAGAAATATGTTATGAGGGAGAGAGAGAGAGAGATAGAGATAGAGAAATATGTTATGAGGGAGAGAGAGATAGAGATAGAGAAATATGTTATGAGGGAGAGAGAGAGAGAGATAGAGATAGAGAAATATGTTATGAGGGAGAGAGAGAGAGAGAGATAGAGATAGAGAAATATGTTATGGGGGAGGGAGAGAGAGATAGAGATAGAGAAATATGTTATGAGGGAGAGAGAGAGAGATAGAGATAGATAAATATGTTATGAGGGAGAGAGAGAGAGAGATAGAGATAGAGAAATATGTTATGAGGGAGAGAGAGAGATAGAGATAGAGAAATATGTTATGAGGGAGAGAGAGAGAGATAGAGAAATATGTTATGAGAGAGAGAGAGAGAGATAGAGAAATATGTTATGAGGGAGAGAGAGAGAGAGATAGAGATAGAGAAATATGTTATGAGGGAGAGAGAGAGAGATAGAGAAATATGTTATGAGGGAGAGAGAGACAGATAGAGATAGAGAAATATGTTATGAGGGAGAGAGATAGAGAAATATGTTATGAGGGAGAGAGAGAGAGATAGAGAAATATGTTATGAGGGAGAGAGAGAGATAGAGAAATATGTTATGAGGGAGAGAGAGATAGAGATAGAGAAATATGTTATGAGGGAGAGAGATAGAGATAGAGAAATATGTTATGAGGGAGAGAGAGAGAGAGAGATAGATAAATATGTTATGCGGGAGAGAGAGAGAGATAGAGATAGAGAAATATGTTATGAGGGAGAGAGAGAGAGAGAGAGATAGAGAAATATGTTATGAGGGAGAGAGAGAGATAGAGATAGAGAAATATGTTATGAGGGAGAGAGAGAGAGATAGATATAGAGAAATATGTTATGAGGGAGAGAGAGAGAGATAGAGATAGAGAAATATGTTATGAGGGAGAGAGAGAGAGAGATAGAGATAGAGAAATATGTTATGAGGGAGAGAGAGAGAGATAGAGATAGATAAATATGTTATGAGGGAGAGAGAGAGAGAGATAGAGATAGAGAAATATGTTATGAGGGAGAGAGAGAGAGATAGAGATAGAGAAATATGTTATGAGGGAGAGAGATAGAGATAGAGATAGAGAAATATGTTATGAGGGAGAGAGAGAGATAGAGAAAAATGTTATGAGAGAGAGAGAGAGAGAGAGAGAAATATGTTATGAGGGAGAGAGAGAGAGATAGAGATAGAGAAATATGTTATGAGGGAGAGAGAGAGAGAGATAGAGATAGATAAATATGTTATGAGGGAGAGAGAGAGATAGAGATAGAGAAATATGTTATGAGGGAGAGAGAGAGAGATAGAGATAGAGAAATATGTTATGAGGGAGAGAGAGAGAGATAGAGAAATATGTTATGAGAGAGAGAGAGAGAGATAGAGAAATATGTTATGAGGGAGAGAGAGAGAGATAGAGAAATATGTTATGAGGGGAGAGAGAGATAGAGATAGAGAAATATGTTATGAGGGAGAGAGAGAGATAGAGAAATATGTTATGAGGGAGAGAGAGAGATAGATAGAGATAGAGAAATATGTTATGAGGGAGAGAGATAGAGAAATATGTTATGAGGGAGAGAGAGAGAGATAGAGAAATATGTTATGAGGGAGAGAGAGAGAGAGATAGAGATATATAAATATGTTATGAGGGAGAGAGAGAGAGATAGAGAAATATGTTATGAGGGAGAGAGAGAGATAGAGAAATATATTATGAGGGAGAGAGATAGAGATAGAGAAATATGTTATGAGGGAGAGAGAGAGAGATAGAGATAGAGAAATATGTTATGAGGGAGAGAGAGAGAGATAGAGATAGAGAAATATGTTATGAGGGAGAGAGAGAGAGAGATAGAGATAGAGAAATATGTTATGAGGGAGAGAGAGAGAGAGATAGAGATAGAGAAATATGTTATGAGGGAGAGAGAGAGAGATAGAGAAATATGTTATGAGGGAGAGAGAGAGATAGAGAAATATGTTATGAGGGAGAGAGAGAGAGATAGAGAAATATGTTATGAGGGAGAGAGAGAGAGATAGAGATAGAGATAAATATGTTAGGATGAAGAGAGAGAGAGAAAGAGAGAGAAAAGGAAGGGAAAGAATGAAAGAGAGTGAGAGAGGTGGAGGTACTGTATAATAAGGTGAGACAAATATATGACGATAAAAAAGAGAAAGAATAGAGTTTTAACTAGTTAAAACAAGTGATGTGACATGACTTCAGTATGACAGACTGGAATGTGATAGTCCAGTTTCAACCCACCACTCTGCACTAGTGTAGCCAGACATGAGTTGGTGGGTGGACCTCTTCTGGTGGGCCAAAAACAAAACAAAAATAGCTGACTTTGTATAATCTTACACATTTTGCCATCTAGCAAATATAAACATTTGCAGTAGTATAGCTAATCTCATGCTATTCTTGTCACGACTTCTACCGAAGGTAACTCCTCTCCCTGTTCGGGCGGCGCTCGGCGCTCGGCGTCGCCGGTTTACTAGCCGCCACCGATCCCTTTTTCCTTTTCTGGTTGTTTTGTCTGTGTTCCTTTTCACACCTGGTTTCAATTGCGTTTATTTCTGTGTGTATATAGGGCACCTGTTTACCTGCCTTATTTCGTGCGGGATTAAGCTTGTGGGTATTTTGCGCTCGTTTATCGTTGATGTTTCTTGTTCTCGTTATTACGCACGTGTAGTTTATTTTCGGACCTGAGTTTGTTCCTCCATGCGTTTGGCACGGGTTTCTGTTTTGTTTTCACTATTTAGGCACTGTGATCTGTGGGACCTTATATAGACAGATCTGTGCCTCGACAGTATCCTGTCTCTGAGCTCTACGGACAATTCCTTCGACCTCATGGCTTGGTTTTTGCTCTGATCTGCACTGTGAACTGTGGGACCTTATATAGACAGATCTGTGCCAATTTTGTATTGGTGGACTATGTATATATAATTATTATATTAAACACGCTTCTCAGTAATCCCTGCTCTCCTGCGCCTGACTCCTACACCTCTCACCGAGACGCACCTTATCACAATTCTACACATTTTGCCAGGAGGCTGAGAGAAAATGTTGCTGTTTTAAAGCTATTTAAAGCTAATATATAGGTGTGTTGACTGTGATAAAGGCAATGTTTTTTGGGTGGTCTTATTGACTAAATGAACAAATGAAGTAGGCAGTGGCCTGGTGCATGTAGCCATAGAAGCACTGTGACATATGCCTCAATGCAGTCATATTGGTGGCTTATTGGAGGAGTGGCTTTCAGTTTGTTAGCTTTGGCCACCCATCCCATGAGAGTAAATGTCATTCCAGTTTATCTGAATGTCATTCCAGTACACTGCTAGCTATGACTTGTATCTGATTTGCATGTACGTACAGGTAAACATACCGTTATTATTATTTATTTTTGCTCAATCTGATTGGGTGGGCCTGGCTCCCAGTGGGTGGACCCGTGCCTACGTGACTGTGACACACTGACACTGGGGATACTTGGCTCTAGAAGGGGAATTTAGATTCCATCTGTTAGACTTGTTGTCCTTCCTACTACTTGTCATTTCATTGTGGAGCTCGTTTCGGGGTTAGCACTAAATTGCTAGCCATACCTTCTTTTTTTTTTTACTGTCTATAAAACAGTGGCATTATATGGACCTTGGGATCACCGTTTTACAGTATCCTATCTCCAGCATTTACTGTTCTGCAGTAAACTTCCTATGGAATTCTAAGGGCTGTTGGGGTAGATGTTGGTCCCTAACCGCAGATCTACAATCAGATTGCTTTATGTTAGGGGCATTGGACAAATAGTACCTGACACTATATCACTGGTTAGTGGTCTGGATCGTATAGAAGAGACACATGGCGTATGTATTGTACTCATGTATATATGAAGGGTTTTGTTTTTTACAGCACTAACTTTTTGAAAAACTAGTATACAGTGTGTACCATATACAGTATATATACAGTACCAGTCAAAAGTTTGGACACACATACTCATTCAAGGGTTTTACTTTCTTTTTTACTATTTTCTGCATTGTAGAATAATAGTGAAGACATCAAAACTGTGAAATAACAAATACGGAAACATGTAGTAACCAAAGAAGTGTTAAACAAATCAACATATACTTTAGATTTTAGATTCTTCAAAGTAGCCAACCTTTGCTTTGATGACAGCTTTGCTCACTCTTGGCATTCTCTCAACCAGCTTCATGAGGTAGTCACCTGGAATGCATTTATATTAACAGGTGCTCCTTGTTAGAAGTTATTTGTGGAATTTCATTCCTTCGCAATGCTTTTGAGCCAATCAGTTGTGTTGTGACAAGGTATTGGTGGTATACAGAAGATAGCCTTATTTGGTAAAATACCAGGTTCATATTTCTTTAACACTTTGTTGGTTACTACATGATTCCATATGCGTTATTTAATAGTTTTGATGTCTTCACTATTATTCTACAATGTGGAAAATAGTAAAAATAAAGAAAAAACCCTTGAATGAATAGGTTTGTCCAAACTTTTGACTGGTACTGTGTATATATAGTTCCTGCATACTTTGGTGCAATAGTTGCCGAATATTGGACTGCTATGAGTTTTTTTGTCTCAAACAAAGAAACAGATGCATATTTGCAGGTAATTTGGATATATGCTGGCTTCCATTAAGAACAGCAAGGTGACATGCTATAGAGCAGACGCTGCTTCAAAATGTCACCCTGGAACCTTCCATCGCTGCTTACAGTGATAGGCTATGGATCGGGTTGCTCGGTCATCAAGAATCAATAGCTGTCGATTCCAACAGAGAATAGACTAGAATAGAATAGAATATAATATAATAGCCTGCAACAGCATAGAACAGAATAGAATAAGCGTGTCTTCACAATTAGTAATAGCAAAATAACCACACTCAATCTTATTTGTGTATGGAACCTCCAGTCAAAACATCACTAGAATGAACATTACAGTTGAGGTGTTGAGTTTCTCTGTCTTTACACGATTTGTTTCTCCTCTATTTGCTTCTCCTTTCTTCTCACCCTTCCTCAAATGGCTCATCCCTTCATCTCACCAGGGATAGGCGGCAGGTCTGTCCTCCTCATCCCTTCATCTCACCAGGGATAGGCGGCAGGTCTGTCCTCCTCATCCCTTCATCTCACCAGGGATAGGCAGCAGGTCTGTCCTCCTCATCCCTTCATCTCACCAGGGATAGGCAGCAGGTCTGTCCTCCTCATCCCTTCATCTCACCAGGGATAGGCGGCAGGTCTGTCCTCCTCATCCCTTCATCTCACCAGGGATAGGCAGCAGGCAACACGTCTGGGCAGCACGTCTGTCCTCCTCATCGCTTCATCTCACCAGGGATAGGCAGCAGGCAACATGTCTGTCCTCCTCAACCCTTCATCTCACCAGGGATAGACAGCAGGCAACACGTCTGGGCAGCACGTCTGTCCTTCTCATCCCTTCATCTCACCAGGGATAGGCAGCAGGCAACACGTCTGGGCAGCACGTCTGTCCTCCTCATCGCTTCATCTCACCAGGGATAGGCAGCAGGCAACATGTCTGTCCTCCTCAACCCTTCATCTCACCAGGGATAGACAGCAGGCAACACGTCTGGGCAGCACGTCTGTCCTTCTCATCCCTTCATCTCACCAGGGATAGGTGGCAGGTCTGTCCTCCTCATCCCTTCATCTCACCAGGGATAGGCGGCAGGTCTGTCCTCCTCATCCCTTCATCTCACCAGGGAAAGGCAGCAGGCAGCACGTCTGGGCAGCAGGTCTGTCCTCCTCATCCCTTCATCTCACCAGGGATAGGCAGCAGGCAACACGTCTGTCCTCCTCATCCCTTCATCTCACCAGGGATAGGCAGCAGGTAACACATCTGTCCTCCTCATCCCTTCATCTTACCAGGGATAGGCAGCAGGCAGCATGTCTGGGCAACATGTCTGTCCTCCTCATCCCTTCATCTTACCAGGGATAGGCAGCAGGCAACACATCTGTCCTCCTCATCCCTTCATCTCACCAGGGATAGGCAGCAGGCAACATGTCTGTCCTCCTCATCCCTTCATCTTACCAGGTATAGGCAGCAGGCAACATGTCTGTCCTCCTCATCCCTTCATCTTACCAGGTATAGGCAGCAGGCAACATGTCTGTCCTCCTCATCCCTTCATCTCACCAGGTATAGGCAGCAGGCAACATGTCTGTCCTCATCATCCCTTCATCTCACCAGGTATAGGCAGCAGGCAACATGTCTGTCCTCCTCATCCCTTCATCTTACCAGGTATAGGCAGCAGGCAGCACGTCTGACTGTCCTTCTGTTATAGATCCTTCTGATACCTGCCTGCTACTATGCCCGAACACAACACTGTATGTTTGTGAGTGTGTGTGTGTGTGTGTGTGTGTGTGTGTGTGTGTGTGTGTGTGTGTGTGTGTGTGTGTGTGTGTGTGTGTGTGTGTGTGTGTGTGTGTGTGTGTGTGTGTGTGTGCGTGTGTGTGTGTCTCTCTCTGTGTGTGTGTGTCTCTCTCTGTGTGTGTGTCTCTCTCTCTCTCTGTGTGTGTGTGTGTGTGTGTGTGTGTGTGTGTGTGTGTGTGTGTGTGTGTGTGTGTGTGTGTGTGTGTGTGTGTGTGTGTGTGTGTGTGTGTGTGTGTGTGTGTGTGTGTGTGTGTGTTCGCCACATGTGGTAAATTTCCCAATGGAGTCGTAGATTACACAGTGGTGTGACTAGAGGTATACAGACACAGCTTTACCAGCTGACTGTCAAGGATGGATTTAAGAACATCACACACACACACACACACACACACACACACACACACACACACACACACACACACACACACACACACACACACACACACACACACACACACACACACACACACACACACACACACACACTGGGAGCCCTTCTCACCTCTGAAAGGTGTGATTTATAACGCCTCCATCTCTTCATCCAATCTCTCCATCCATCCCTCTGTAGTCTGCAAAGTGTGATTACCCATGTCTCACTGCAAGTGTTGTCGTGAAATAGTTGCTATGACAACTTCATCTCCATTCACCCGTTGAGTCTGTCTTTCTGTAACATAGTCTGTGAGTTTTCTTGTCATTTTTTGGGGGTAATTTTTTTATTTTACCTCACCTACAGAGAGAGAGAGGAAGAGAGAGAGAGATAGAGAGAGAGAAAATAATAGAGCGAGAGAGGAAGAGAGAGGAAGAGAGAGGAAGAGAGAGAGGAAGAGAGAGGAAGAGAACAAGAGAGAGAGAGAGAGATTACACAGAGATTACACAGATCCACAAAGAATTCGAAAACAAATCCAATTTTGATAAACTCCCATATCTACTGGGTGAAATTCCACAGTGTGCCATCACAGCAGCAAGATTTGTGACCTGTTGCCACAAGAAAAGGGCAACCAGTGAAGAACAAACACCATTGTAAATACAACCCATATTTATGTTTATTTATTTTAACTTGTGTGCTTTAACCATTTGTACATTGTTACATCACTGCATATATATAATATGACATTTGTAATGTCTTTATTGTTTTGAAACTTCTGTATGTGTAATGTTTACTGTTCATTTTTATTGTTTATTTGACTTTTGTATATTATCTACCTCACTTGCTTTGGCAATGTTAACACATGTTTCCCATGCCAATAAAGCCCCTTGAATTGAATTGAATTGAATTGAGAGAGAGAGAGAGAGAGAGAGAGAGAGAGAGAGAGAGAGAGAGAGAGAGAGAGAGAGAGAGAGAGAGAGAGAGAGAGAGAGAGAGAGAGAGAGAGAGAGAGAGAGAGAGTTAGAAATGCAATTATGGTCTAGGTTGAAATAACAACTGCGTTGGTCTTAGATTGATTGAACACCACTCAGAGAGCTGTTGTCGGACCGAGGCCTGATGAGACACCGTTGTCTGGCCGGGGCCTGGTGAGACACCGTTGTCTGGCCAGGGCCTGATGAGACACCGTTGTCTGGCCGGGGCCTGATGAGACACTGTTGTGTGGCCGGGGCCTGATGAGACACTGTTGTCTGGCCGGGGCCTGATGAGACACTGTTGTCTGGCCGGGGCCTGATGAGACACCTTTGTCTGGCCGGGGCCTGATGAGACACCGTTGTCTGGCCGGGGCCTGATGAGACACCGTTGTCTGGCCGGGGCCTGATGAGACACTTTTGTCTGGCCGGGGCCTGATGAGACATCGTTGTCTGGCCGGAGCCTGATGAGACACTGTTGTCTGGCCGGGGCCTGATGAGACATCGTTGTCTGGCCGGGGCCTGATGAGACACTTTTGTCTGGCCGGAGCCTGATGAGACACCGTTGTCTGGCCGGGGCCTGATGAGACACTTTTGTCTGGCCGGGGCCTGATGAGACATCGTTGTCTGGACGGAGCCTGATGAGACACCGTTGTCTGTCCGGGGCCTGATGAGACATCGTTGTCTGGCCGGGGCCTGATGAGACATCGTTGTCTGGCCGGGGCCTGATGAGACACCGTTGTCTGGCCGGGGCCTGATGAGACATCGTTGTCTGGCCGGGGCCTGATGAGACACCGTTGTCGGACCGAGGCCTGATGACACACTGTTGTCTGGCCGGGGCCTGGTGAGACACCGTTGTCTGGCCGGGGCCTGATGAGACATCGTTGTCTGGCCGGAGCCTGATGAGACACCGTTGTCTGGCCGGGGCCTGATGAGACATCGTTGTCTGGCCGGGGCCTGATGAGACACCGTTGTCTGGCCGGGGCCTGATGAGACACTTTTGTCTGGCCGGGGCCTGATGAGACACCGTTGTCTGGCCGGGGCCTGATGAGACATCGTTGTCTGGCCGGGGCCTGATGAGACACCGTTGTCTGGCCGGGGCCTGATGAGACACTTTTGTCTGGCCGGGGCCTGATGAGACATCGTTGTCTGGCCGGAGCCTGATGAGACACCGTTGTCTGGCCGGGGCCTGATGAGACATCGTTGTCTGGCCGGGGCCTGATGAGACACTTTTGTCTGGCCGGAGCCTGATGAGACACCGTTGTCTGGCCGGGGCCTGATGAGACACTTTTGTCTGGCCGGGGCCTGATGAGACATCGTTGTCTGGCCGGAGCCTGATGAGACACCGTTGTCTGGCCGGGGCCTGATGAGACATCGTTGTCTGGCCGGGGCCTGATGAGACATCGTTGTCTGGCCGGAGCCTGATGAGACACCGTTGTCTGGCCGGGGCCTGATGAGACATCGTTGTCTGGCCGGGGCCTGATGAGACACCGTTGTCTGGCCGGGGCCTGATGAGACATCGTTGTCTGGCCGGGGCCTGATGAGACACCGTTGTCTGGCCGGGGCCTGATGAGACATCGTTGTCTGGCCGGAGCCTGATGAGACACCGTTGTTTGGCCGGGGCCTGATGAGACACTGTTGTCTGTCCGGGGCCTGATGAGACACTGTTGTCTGGCCGGGGCCTGATGAGACACCGTTGTCTGGCCGGGGCCTAATGAGACACCGTTGTCTGGCCGGGGCCTGATGAGACACCGTTGTCTGGCCGGGGCCTGATGAGACACTGTTGACTGTGACTCTATTTTAGACTTGCATGTGTCACATTCATTTGGGCTGTGGAAAAAAACATTTTGAATAGGAAACACTAAAAGAGAATTTCCTTTTGGATTGTTCAGTTGGATATTCCCTCCTTTCAATCCATTTTAAAAATACTGTTCTCAACCCTGGTCTCTCTTTTTTTAGGTTGTAGATCAGCTTTACTAGTGCAGATAGACTGCAGATTGTTTGCATCATTTCCAAACCCTCATATATTTTTTTGTTTATATTTATATATATATATACACACACACATATATATATATATATATATATATGATGCATGTATACACACATACATCTTTTTTAAATATATGTCCCTTTATTATTTTCCCCTAACCCTACCCAACTAATGGGCAACAACACTTAGGCTTGTACTTTCAGCTCATACATACTATATGCATTTTACTGTTATGGGATCTGCCATCTCCACTGGAATCTATTGAATTGGTGTCAGGTCTTGAACCATCTGTCATCTCCACTGGAATCTATTGAATTGGTGTCAGGTCTTGAACCATCTGCCATCTCCACTAGAATCTATTGAATTGGTGTCAGGTCTTGAACCATCTGCCATTTCCACTGGAATCTATTGAATTGGTGTCAGGTCTTGAACCATCTGCCATCTCCACTGGAATCTATTGAATTGGTGTCAGGTCTTGAACCATCTGCCATCTCCACTGGAATCTATTGAATTGGTGTCAGGTCTTGAGCCATCTGCCATCTCCACTGGAATCTATTGAATTGGTGTCAGGTCTTGAACCATCTGCCATTTCCACTGGAATCTATTGAATTGGTGTCAGGTCTTGAACCATCTGCCATCTCCACTGGAATCTATTGAATTGGTGTCAGGTCTTGAACCATCTGTCATCTCCACTGGAATCTATTGCATTGGTGTTAAGTATTGAACCATCTGTCATCTCCACTGGAATCTATTGCATTGGTGTTAAGTATTGAACCATCTGCCATCTCCACTGGAATCTATTGAATTGGTGTTAAGTCTTGAACCATCTGCCATCTCCACTGGAATCTATTGAATTGGTGTTAAGTCTTGAACCATCTGCCATCTCCACTGGAATCTATTGAATTGGTGTTAAGTCTTGAACCATCTGCCATCTCCACTGGAATCTATTGAATTGGTGTTAAGTCTTGAACCATCTGCCATCTCCACTGGAATCTATTGAATTGGTGTTAAGTCTTGAACCATCTGCCATCTCCACTGGAATCTATTGAATTGGTGTTAAGTCTTGAACCATCTGCCATCTCCACTGGAATCTATTGAATTGGTGTTAAGTCTTGAACCATCTGCCATCTCCACTGGAATCTATTGAATTGGTGTTAAGTCTTGAACCATCTGCCATCTCCACTGGAATCTATTGAATTTGTGTTAAGTCTTGAACCATCTGCCATCTCCCCTGGAAACTATTCAAATTATTAGTCCATATGTTGGGCTGAGTACTATATTTCCCAGAATTGTATCGAAAGCCGCATAATATTCTTGTCTTGGATACATAATATGTTGTGTATGAGTGTGTATATGGAGTGGATAGACCCGTCGATGACTTCTTGTTTTCTGTCTGATGGTTTCCTGTGTGTTATTGTGCTGCATTGATTGTCCCCAGATTGCTACCGGAGGCGAGGAATGATCCACTGCAAATGGAGCCTTCCAGGATGTGATCCTCTGTTTGTCTTAGATAGAGGGAGGAGAAGGAGGGGGAGAAAAGAGCGGGAGGAGTGTAATATTGGAAGATTGGGGAGGATGAAAACGAGGAGTAAAATGGCAGCCAATTTAGAGCTGAGGAGAAATGGAGAGGGAACTGGGGCGATTGGGCAATTTAAAGAAACACCAGGGATTGTATTCAGCCTACGCTACATTTCCAACTGACACACACTCGGGCACACACACACACACACACACACACACACACACACACACACACACACACACACACACACACACACACACACACACACACACACACACACACACACACACACACACACTTCCATTACACATTTCTAGTAATGGGTGCAACTGTCCATGGTTTAACGTAGTACACACAGCCCTGTTACAGAGGGCCTTCCATGTCTAGATGTATCTGCTATGTCAGTCTTGTGTGCCCACTGTAAGAGCTGTTCACTAACCTTCATGGTCTTCAAGACACTCTGCTCTTCCATAACTCCCTTTGGCCATCTGAGAGTGAAACAAGTCTAACAGGGGTTTGTCCTGTTTCACACATGTGAACACACATACATGCTAGGCTACCTGCATGTATGTGTGTGTCTGAGGAATACAGTTTATATTGGCAGCTTTATGAAATGTGCATGACTTTTTCTGCTTGATTCCATTTTGCTCTCAGCCTGTAAGACCTGATTCAGTTACTCCAGATGTGTGTGTGTGTGTGTGTGTGTGTGTGTGTGTGTGTGTGTGTGTGTGTGTGTGTGTGTGTGTGTGTGTGTGTGTGTGTGTGTGTGTGTGTGTGTGTGTGTGTGTGTGTGTGTGTGTGTGTAGGTGTGTGTGTGAGAGAGAGAGAACATAGAGGGATAGAGAGAGGAATTGAGTGACAGACAGAGAGAAAGATAAAGGGGGAAGAGTGTAGAGTGAGAAAGGATATGAGGGAGAGATAGAGGAACCCTTGTGTGTCCAGTGGCTTATAAAAAAGTCCATTATGGCTGACGGTGTATCAGCCTCCTCTCTCCCAGATGGTGTACATGTACAGGGTGAGACACAGTGTATCAGTCTCCTCTCTCCCAGATGGTGTAAATGTACAGGGTGAGACACAGTGTATCAGTCTCCTCTCTCCCAGATGGTGTAAATGTACAGGGTGAGGCACAGTGTATCAGTCTCTTCTCTCCCAGATGGTGTAAATGTACAGGGTGAGACACAGTGTATCAGTCTCCTCTCTCCCAGATGGTGTAAATGTACAGGGTGAGACACAGTGTATCAGTCTCCTCTCTCCCAGATGGTGTAAATGTACAGGGTGAGACACAGTGTATCAGTCTCCTCTCTCCCAGATGGTGTAAATGTACAGGGTGAGACAC
>NC_092114.1:8216697-8244197 GCF_045679555.1 Salvelinus alpinus
TCACTACCAGATCTACATATCACTCAGGATACACACACACCGCATCACTACCAGATCTACATATCACTCAGGATACACACACACCGCATCACTACCAGATCTACATATCACTCAGGATACACACACACCGCATCACTACCAGATCTACATATCACTCAGGATACACACACACTGCATCACTACCAGATCTACATATCACTCAGGATACACACACACTGCATCACTACCAGATCTACATATCACTCAGGATACACACACACTGCATCACTACCAGATCTACATATCACTCAGGATACACACACACTGCATCACTACCAGATCTACATATCACTCAGGATACACACACACTACATCACTACCAGATCTACATATCACTCAGGATACACACACTGCATCACTACCAGATCTACATATCACTCAGGATACACACACACTGCATCACTACCAGATCTACATATCACTCAGGATACACACACACTGCATCACTACCAGACCTACATATCACTCAGGATACACACACACCGCATCACTACCAGATCTACATATCACTCAGGATACACACACACTGCATCACTACCAGACCTACATATCACTCAGGATACACACACACACTACATCACTACCAGATCTACATATCACTCAGGATACACACACACCGCATCACTACCAGACCTACATATCACTCAGGATACACACACACCGCATCACTACCAGATCTACATATCACTCAGGATACACACACACCGCATCACTACCAGATCTACATATCACTCAGGATACACACACACCGCATCACTACCAGATCTACATATCACTCAGGATACACACACACCGCATCACTACCAGATCTACATATCACTCAGGATACACACACACTGCATCACTACCAGATCTACATATCACTCAGGATACACACACACTGCATCACTACCAGATCTACATATCACTCAGGATACACACACACTGCATCACTACCAGATCTACATATCACTCAGGATACACACACACTGCATCACTACCAGATCTACATATCACTCAGGATACACACACACTACATCACTACCAGATCTACATATCACTCAGGATACACACACTGCATCACTACCAGATCTACATATCACTCAGGATACACACACACTGCATCACTACCAGATCTACATATCACTCAGGATACACACACACTGCATCACTACCAGACCTACATATCACTCAGGATACACACACACCGCATCACTACCAGATCTACATATCACTCAGGATACACACACACTGCATCACTACCAGACCTACATATCACTCAGGATACACACACACACTACATCACTACCAGATCTACATATCACTCAGGATACACACACACTGCATCACTACCAGATCTACATATCACTCAGGATACACACACACTGCATCACTACCAGATCTACATATCACTCAGGATACACACACACTGCATCACTACCAGATCTACATATCACTCAGGATACACACACACACCGCATCACTACCAGATCTACATATCACTCAGGATACACACACACTGCATCACTACCAGATCTACATATCACTCAGGATACACACACACTGCATCACTACCAGATCTACATATCACTCAGGATACACACACACTGCATCACTACCAGATCTACATATCACTCAGGATACACACACACTACATTACTACCAGATCTACATATCACTCAGGATACACACACACTGCATCACTACCAGATCTACATATCACTCAGGATACACACACACCGCATCACTACCAGATCTACATATCACTCAGGATACACACACACTGCATCACTACCAGATCTACATATCACTCAGGATACACACACACACCGCATCACTACCAGATCTACATATCACTCAGGATACACACACACCGCATCACTACCAGATCTACATATCACTCAGGATACACACACACACTACATCACTACCAGATCTACATATCACTCAGGATACACACACACTGCATCACTACCAGATCTACATATCACTCAGGATACACACACACTGCATCACTACCAGATCTACATATCACTCAGGATACACACACACTGCATCACTACCAGATCTACATATCACTCAGGATACACACACACTGCATCACTACCAGACCTACATATCACTCAGGATACACACACACCGCATCACTACCAGATCTACATATCACTCAGGATACACACACACTGCATCACTACCAGATCTACATATCACTCAGGATACACACACACTGCATCACTACCAGACCTACATATCACTCAGGATACACACACACACTACATCACTACCAGATCTACATATCACTCAGGATACACACACACTGCATCACTACCAGATCTACATATCACTCAGGATACACACACACTGCATCACTACCAGATCTACATATCACTCAGGATACACACACACTGCATCACTACCAGACCTACATATCACTCAGGATACACACACACTGCATCACTACCAGACCTACATATCACTCAGGATACACACACACTGCATCACTACCAGATCTACATATCACTCAGGATACACACACACTGCATCACTACCAGATCTACATATCACTCAGGATACACACACACTGCATCACTACCAGATCTACATATCACTCAGGATACACACACACCGCATCACTACCAGATCTACATATCACTCAGGATACACACACACTGCATCACTACCAGATCTACATATCACTCAGGATACACACACAAAATCTGCACTGAGTGTGGTAACCCAGGCGATAACACATGTTTGTGACTTGGTCCCCGTTGAGAACGAGGATCAAATAGCGAGGGACAGAAAGGTAACGTAAAGGTAATGGCGGACTGAACGAAGTTATGTAGAGCACCTCAAGATAAAACATAATATTCGAAATATCTGCTAAATTAGACTAAAATATTAGCACTAAATAATCTGGTGGGTGATAACCTTCAATCTGGACAATAACACAAAACAAATCCTAAGACTAGAGACATTTATCGACAAATATTACGAAAACAAGCAACACCCAAACATGACGGAGAATAAGACAGGGGAACCGAATCAAAAACGAAAACGTGACTCCTCAACCGACACGGATGATCTAATATTCTCAACACCGGCAATGGTAAAGGTCGAAACCGATCTGTTAAAATCAATAAATGACAAACTGGGTATACTTGAATTAGTTAGTAAAGATATAAAAGAGTTGAAGGCAAGCCTAGAGATGAGTGATGAAAAAGCTGCGGCTTTGGAGAAGGAAACACACGCGCTAAAAGGGACGGTCAATAAGATTGAAACCGAAATGAATGAATTTAAAAAGGAGAACAACGTTCTGAAGGAATGCTTACTGGACACACAAACTAGATCCATGAGAGAGAATCTGGTACTTACAGGTATCCAAGAGAAAGAAGGAGAGGTTCCTGAATCTGTAGTTAGAGAGTTCCTTTTTGCAGCGCTTCAGATACCGCGCGAAGTTATTGATAAGATCCAACTTGAACGTGTACACCGCCTCGGACAGAGAGGGCAGAGGTACTAACGCCAAATCCTTGCCAAATTTGCTTCATTTAAAGATAAAATAATGGTTAAAAGCCTGGGTAAAAGACTTGCTGGGACCAAAATTGGCATGAATGATCAGTTTCCGAAAGAAATTGCAGAACGGCGCAAAGTTCTGTATCCAATTTTCAAAGAAAATAGATTAAAAGCGAAACAAGTAGCTCTCGTCGTTGATAAACTATATATTGATAACCAGTTGTTCAGAGACACAAAGATTACTCCATGGTTATTTAAAAAATTACAAAGTTCTCATAGATGAGGAAAATACACACAATTCAAGCCCGGTTACTGATTGTAACAATACAATACAACATATAGCTTTTCTATAAATCTTCACATATAACTAATTGAACACAAGCACTATTTCTATATAGTGAAGATAAAAACTAAGTAAACAGAAGGCACAGTATGTGTGGATGGTGTGGTGTGTGTTTATTTTTATTTGTTATGTTTGAAAAGTTGAGTGAGTGAGTAATGAAATAGTTGCATATCCCAGAGCCAGTGTATTGCTGTGGGCCGGGTATGAGAGGGCTTTCAATGTTGTTCAGATGATGGATATACTTTTATAATGAATTACACGTCTTATTTATTTATTGTCCTATCATGGGGAACTACATTTTTAAAATAAATTATATCTAATTATTTATTATCCTATTTTAATGGTACGGTCCATGGCCCTATACCCTAGACACCCACATGAATAGCCCAGATACTAAGGAGAAGTCCCTAACTGTTTTATGTGCATGCTGTATGCGGTCTGTATGCAGCCAAAATGAGGTCAGGGACCAAGAGCAGCACTGCCCCCTCAAGATTCTGAGCCTGCTTGGCAGGGTTGGTCCTGCAAAGCCAAAGCCCCCTAAAGGGAGAGCATAATAAACAAGGAAATTCTCAAAGCTGCTAATGAGAACCTTGATGACCTTGTACCTAGCCGGTGGGGATTCCGGTGGGGTGCCCCCACCCAGGCAGTGGCAGTGCTGGCAACACTAGCTGCAGTAACCCATGGGGAGGGGGTCACACTCGGACATTCAGAGAGGGGGTATATTATTGTGGCCCTGGTGGCACGAAACCAATCGGACTGCATGGAGAGGCTTGGGAACATGGTCAAAATGGATGACCGTATTGTGGGTGTTTCAGGAAGAAGGTGTACATTTGACCTCCATCATCTAGGATGTGACAATGGTAAATAAATCTCTACATTTATGCTCATTTTTTGCGCGGTCTTGCAGGCCTTCTCATGCAGCTGCAACTGCAAGTACATTTGTAAATCATGACCCATCTTGAGTTGGGCTCTGGGATGGTGCAATTGTTGAGAGGGTGAGCTTATGGTTGTGTGGGGGTAAGGGCTGAATGTGTGTGGGTGTATGTGTGTATCCCACAACTGTTGCGAAGGAAGAAGTAAAAGATGTTAGGGACTATAGAGGATGATTCACAGCAATATGTAATAAAAATCGAGGTGAGGGCGATGGAAATGCATTTGGCAATGGATCCGCTTCGGTTCGGTGGATGGTGCTGTGTGCACTTTTCGAAGGATGGATCCCAGTCGGTCCGGGACTGTGCGATGCGGGGGGTCGGGGGTGGTCTGCCGGGCATTGGGATGACAACCCAACTCGAGATGGGGGCTTTTGGCGGGTGGAATAGTGGGGACCAATTGGAGGTTTGCTTAGTGGAGATGCAAATGTCATGGTACAACTATATAGACACTCAATCATTATGTTACTTTTTAATAGGACGTTTACAAACATATATTTTGATAAAAATAATTGAAAGGTGTGTCTCATTATGGTAAGTGGTGAAATAAGTATAGCCAGTTACAATTGTAATGGCTTAGCAGATAATAAGAAAAGACGATCAGTATTTACCTGGCTAAAAGAGAAGGATTATAATATCTACTGTTTACAGGAAACCCATTCAACAGTTTTAGATGAAGTTTTGTGGAAAAAGAACTGGGGGGGCGAAATATATTTCTCCCATGGGCAAAGAAATTCAAAAGGGGTGATGGTTTTAATTAATAATAACTTTGATCCAAATGTGCAACTTGTCCAAACAGATCCTCAAGGTAGATGGATTATTTTAAATATGTTATTGGACAATAAACATATATGGCTTATTAACCTATACGGTCCGAATAATGATGATCCAAGCTTCTTTGACAATATATATAAGAATGTATCAACTCTACAAGCAACACTAGACTCTATTATTATAGTGGGAGATTTTAATACGGTCTTAAATACCTCTATGGACCGGAAAGGAAATCACACTACAAACTATCACCCTCAGGCACTTAAGGAAATCAGGAATGTCATGGATATATTGGAATTAGTGGATATATGGAGACTTAAATACCCTGACCTAGTGAGATATACATGGCGGAGGCTTAATCAAGCTAGTCGCCTTGACTACTTTCTTATATCATTCTCTCTGGCACCAAAAGTTAAAAAGTGTTTGATAGGGGACAGAATGCGGTCGGACCATCACATAATTGGCATATATATTACTCTTACAGAATTTCCACGTGGGCGAGGATATTGGAAATTTAATCAAAGCCTACTAGATGATAAATTGTTTAGAACTAGGACAGAAGAATTTATAACTGACTTTTTTAGACATAACATAGGTACAGCAGATCCTCATATTGTATGGGACACTTTTAAGTGTGCCTTTAGAGGCCATGCAATTCAGTACTCATCTATAAAACAAAAGCAATTTCGATCAAAAGAGTCCATATTAACAAAGGAAATTGAAGGACTAACAGTACAGTTAGATAACAATAAAAACGGTACCATAGAGGCACAGAATAAGTTAGAGGAAAAACAAAAAGAAATGGAGGAACTTATTCAAGAAAGATCCAGTGTAATATATTACAAAAATAAAGCTAACTGGATGGAATATGGGGAAAAATGCACCAAATTCTTTTTCAATCTTCAATATAGAAATGCTACCAAAAAAAACGTATTAAAACTTGTTACAAATGATGGAGTCACGCATGATTCACCAAATGATATTTTGAAAGAGGAAGTAAAGTACTTTAAGAATATATTTTCGTTTCAGGCTCCTCCATCTCCACTAACTGAAACTAATTGTATGGATTTTTTCCCTAATAATAATGTAAAATTAACATCTGTACAGAAAGACTCATGTGAAGGCCTAATTACAGAGGAGGAACTACTTGATGCAATTGGGGCCTTTAAGGATGGGAAAACTCCAGGACTGGATGGCATACCAGTGGAAGTATACAAAAAAAAAAGTTATATACTCAAAGGACCACTATTAGCTTGTTTTAACCACTCCTATATAAATGATAGATTATCAGACACGCAACAAGAAGGTGTGATATCATTATTACTGAAACAGGACCCAAGTGGTATATATAAAGATCCAGTCCATTTAAAAAATTGGAGACCTCTTACACTTCAGTGTTGTGATGCAAAAATCCTAGCAAAATGCTTGGCGCATAGAATAAAAAAAGTTTTGTCAGATATTATTCATCCTAATCAGACAGGTTTTTTACATGGACGATACATTGGAGATAATATAAGGCAAGTACTGGAAACAATAGAACACTATGAAATATCGGGGACACCAGGCCTGGTTTTCATAGCTGATTTTGAAAAGGCTTTTGATAAAGTACGACTGGAGTTTATATATAAATGCCTAGAATATTTCAATTTTGGGGAATCTCTTATAAAATGGGTAAAAATTATGTATAGTAACCCTAGGTGTAAAATAGTAAATAATGGCTACATCTCAGAAAGTTTTAAACTATCTAGAGGAGTAAAACAAGGTTGTCCACTATCGGCATATCTATTTATTATTGCCATCGAAATGTTAGCTGTTAAAATTAGATCAAACATTAATATTAAGGGATTAGAAATCCAGGGCCTAAAAACTAAGGTGTCATTGTACGCTGATGATTCATGTTTTCTTTTAAAACCACAACTAGAATCTCTCCACGGCCTCTTAGAGGATCTAGATACATTTGCTATCCTCTCTGGATTAAAACCAAATTATGATAAATGTACCATATTACGTATTGGATCACTAAAAAATACACATTTTACATTGCCATGTAGTTTACCAATTAAATGGTCTGACGGTGATGTGGACATACTCGGTATACAAGTCCCAAAAGAAAGAAATGATCTCACTCCAATAAATTTTTATAGAAAGTTAGCAAAAATAGATAAGATCTTGCTACCATGGAAAGGAAAATACCTGTCTATTTGTGGGAAAATCACCCTGATTAACTCTTTAATCATATCACAGTTTACCTATTTGCTTATGGTTTTGCCTACACCTAGTGACCTGCTTTTTAAATTATATGAACAAAAAATATTCAATTTTATTTGGAACGGCAAGCCAGATAAAATTAAAAGGGCCTATTTATATAACGAATATGAATTCGGAGGGCAGAAATTATTAAATATTAAAGCATTAGACCTCTCACTAAAGGCATCAGTCATACAAAAGTTATACTTAAATCCAAACTGGTTCTCTAGTAGATTGGTACGAATGTCTCATCCTATGTTCAAGAAGGGCCTTTTTCCCTTTATTCAGATTACACCTGCTCACTTTCGGTTGCTTGAAAAGGAAATAATCTCCAAAATATCTTTATTTTTTAAACAAGCCTTAGAAAGTTGGTTGCAATTTCAGTTTAATCCACCTGAAAGGACGGAACAAATAGTACAACAAATCTTGTGGTTAAATTCAAATATAGTAATTGATAAAAAAACTGTATTTATCGAAGAAATGTTTAAAAAAGGAATAATTTTTGTGAATGATATCATAAATAGGACTGGTGGAGTAATGTCACACATGCAGCTAACACAGACATATGGAAATGTCTGCTCTACCCAAAATTACAACCAATTAATTGCAGCATTACCACAAAAATGGAAGAGGCAGGTGGAAGGGGATAAAAGTAAGGAACTTGTATGTCGGCCTTATATTAAAGAACATAAATGGTTAAAGAAAAGTGTGATAAATAAAAACATATACCAATTTCATTTAAGGACCAAAAAACTTACAGCTGTGCCATATAAATTGCAAAATAGTTGGGAAGAGATTTTCGATGTACACATTCCATGGCACATGGTTTATGAATTGATACGCAAAACAACGCCGGATTCAAAACTTCGAATTTTTCAATTTAAATTATTGTACAAAATTCTTGCAACTAATAGAATGTTATATATATGGGGGATACAATCTTCTCAGCTCTGTAGATTCTGCTGTGAGGAGGCAGAGTCATTAGACCATTTATTTTGGTATTGTCCGCATGTAGCTCGTTTTTGGTCACAGGTCCAGGAATGGTTGAAGAATTGCAACATTTGCGTAGAACTAACGCTACAGATAGCAATACGGGGGGATTTGAAAAGCCATAGTCAATCAATCAATAATATAATAATTATTTTAGCAAAAATGTTTATTTTTAATTTACAATCCGTGGAAGCTATGAGAATAGGAAGATTCAAATCTTTTGTGAAGCATCACAGCACAGCTGAAAAATATATGGCAAATAAAAATCCGAAATGGATGATGTTGGAAGATAGATGGGAGGGGTTGAGTGGAACTGAAGGGTGGGACTAATAACAAGATAAACAATGTAGGGCATACGGGATCTGTGAAATGTGTATAGGTGCGGAGCTATTGTGAAATAGCACAGTTACAAGTGGAAATCAAACTGGATGGACAACAGAAATAGAGGAAGGACTAAGAACAAACAAGAGAGAACTATTATAAAGTAGACTGTGTCTGTAAATGTGTATAAGATGTATAAATTGAAGGTAAAAACAGAAATGTTTATCAGTTTACTCCAATTGGGGGATCGGTGGTAGGGTTTGCAGGGAATAATAATAAAGGTATACTCTTTAAAAAAAGTATGTATGTCTATGTAGGTATGTGTATGTATATATGTGTATATGTATGCATACGTGAATGGATATATATATTTACCCAAAAAAATATGGGGGATTGGAAATGATGCAGACAATTACATTGGAAACAACATTCTTTCCGCAATATTAAGCTGATCCACCCCTTTAAAAAAATAAAAAATAAAAAATAAAATAAAATAGCGAGGGACAGAGAGAAGAAAGAATGTAGGTTTTCTTCAAACTGTTATTGTATTTTCTATGACAACCTGAAATTGTGGCGACAGGCATTTGAGCTATCGTAACCATATTAGCACAGTCCCCAGAGGGATGTGTGTGTGTGTGTGTGTGTGTGTGTGTGTGTGTGTGTGTGTGTGTGTGTGTGTGTGTGTGTGTGTGTGTGTGTGTGTGTGTGTGTGTGTGTGTGCGTGGAGTATGTGTATATATGTGTACAGTATGTGTGTATGTGTACAGAATGTGTTGTGTGTGTGTGTGTGTGTACAGTGTTTACAGTGTGTGTGTGTGTGTGTGTGTGTGTGTGTGTGTGTGTGTGTGTGTGTGTGTGTGTGTGTGTGTGTGTGTGTGTGTGTGTGTGTGTGTGTGTGTGTGTGTGTGTGTGTGTGTGTGTGTGTGTGTGTGTGTGTGTGTGTGTTAGCGAAAGCCCAGGGGAGAATCCTCTCTAATCACACGCGTTTGACAGAGCCAAACATGGGGAGTTCCCTAGAGCTCATCCCTCTTCCCAGCTTCGATGTTGGAGCACACACACATGTGCGGGCGTGGGGAACTGTCTCGTTGTGAACTAAAGAACAACAGGAGTTCAGTAGGACTGGTTGTGAACTAAAGAACAACAGGAGTTTAGCAGGACTGGTTGTGAACTAAAGAACAACAGGAGTTTAGTAGGACTGGTTGTGAACTAAAGAACAACAGGAGTTTAGTAGGACTGGTTGTGAGGGCTATTGTCTCTACTATTTTGACAGGGCTATTATCTCTACTATTTTGTCAAGGCTAATGTCTCTACTATTTTGACAGGGTTGTGTCTCTACTATTTTGACATGGCAATTGTCTCTACTATTTTGACATTGTTGTGTATCTACTATTTTGACAGGGTTGTGTCTCTACTATTTTGACAAGGCTATTGTCTCTAGTCTTTTGACAAGGCTATTGTCTCTACTATTTTGACAAGCCTATTGTCTCTACTATTTTGACAGGGTTGTATCTCTACTATTTTGACAAGGCTATTGTCTCTGCTCTTTTGACAGGGTTTTGTCTCTACTATTTAGACAAGGCTAATGTCTCTACTATTTTGACAGGGTTGTGTCTCTACTATTTTGACAGTGTTGTGTCTCTACTATTTTGACAGGGTTGTGTCTCTACTATTTTGACAGGGTTTTGTCTCTACTATTTAGACAAGGCTATTGTCTCTACTATTTTGACAGTGTTGTGTCTCTACTATTTTGACAGTGTTGTGTCTCTACTATTTTGACAGGGTTGTGTCTCTACTATTTTGACAGGGTTGTATCTCTACTATTTTGACAGTGTTGTGTCTCTACTATTTTGACAGTGTTGTGTCTCTACTATTTTGACAGGGTTGTATCTCTACTATTTTGACAGTGTTGTGTCTCTACTATTTTGACAGGGTTGTGTCTCTACTATTTTGACAGTGTTGTGTCTCTACTATTTTGACAGGGTTGTGTCTCTACTATTTTGACAGGGTTGTATCTCTACTATTTTGACAGGGTTGTATCTCTACTATTTTGACAGTGTTGTGTCTCTACTATTTTGACAGGGTTGTGTCTCTACTATTTTGACAGGGTTGTATCTCTACTATTTTGACAGTGTTGTGTCTCTACTATTTTGACAGGGTTGTGTCTCTACTATTTTGACAGGGTTGTATCTCTACTATTTTGACAGTGTTGTGTCTCTACTATTTTGACAGTGTTGTGTCTCTACTATTTTGACAGGGTTGTGTCTCTACTATTTTGACAGGGTTGTGTCTCTACTATTTTGACAGGGTTGTGTCTCTACTACTTTGACAGGGTTTTGTCTCTACTATTTTGACAGGGTTGTATCTCTACTACTTTGACAGGGTTGTGTCTCTACTATTTTGACAGTGTTGTGTCTCTACTACTTTGACAGGGTTGTGTCTCTACTATTTTGACAGGGTTGTATCTCTACTATTTTGACAGGGTTGTATCTCTACTACTTTGACAGGGTTGTGTCTCTACTATTTTGACAGGGTTGTGTCTCTACTATTTTGACAGGGTTGTGTCTCTACTATTTTGACAGGGTTGTATCTCTACTACTTTGACAGTGTTGTGTCTCTACTATTTTGACAGGGTTGTGTCTCTACTATTTTGACAGGGTTGTATCTCTACTATTTTGACAGGGTTGTATCTCTACTACTTTGACAGGGTTGTATCTCTACTACTTTGACAGTGTTGTGTCTCTACTATTTTGACAGGGTTGTATCTCTACTACTTTGACAGTGTTGTGTCTCTACTATTTTGACAGGGTTGTATCTCTACTATTTTGACAGGGTTGTATCTCTACTACTTTGAAAGGGTTCTGTCTCTACTACTTTGACAGGGTTGTGTCTACTACTTTGACAGGGTTGTGTCTCTACTATTTTGACAGGGTTGTATCTCTACTATTTTGACAGTGTTGTGTCTCTACTATTTTGACAGGGTTGTGTCTCTACTATTTTGACAGGGTTGTGTCTCTACTATTTTGACAGTGTTGTGTCTCTACTATTTTGACAGGGTTGTATCTCTACTATTTTGACAGTGTTGTGTCTCTACTATTTTGACAGGGTTGTGTCTCTACTATTTTGACAGTGTTGTGTCTCTACTATTTTGACAGGGTTGTGTCTCTACTATTTTGACAGGGTTGTATCTCTACTATTTTGACAGGGTTGTATCTCTACTATTTTGACAGTGTTGTGTCTCTACTATTTTGACATGGTTGTATCTCTACTATTTTGACAGGGTTGTATCTCTACTATTTTGACAGTGTTGTGTCTCTACTATTTTGACAGTGTTGTGTCTCTACTATTTTGACAGGGTTGTGTCTCTACTATTTTGACAGGGTTGTGTCTCTACTATTTTGACAGGGTTGTGTCTCTACTATTTTGACAGGGTTGTATCTCTACTATTTTGACAGTGTTGTGTCTCTACTATTTTGACAGTGTTGTGTCTCTACTACTTTGACAGGGTTGTATCTCTACTACTTTGACAGGGTTGTGTCTCTACTACTTTGACAGGGTTGTATCTCTACTACTTTGACAGGGTTGTGTCTCTACTATTTTGACAGGGTTGTGTATCTACTATTTCTACAGGGTTGTGTCTCTACTACTTTGACAGGGTTGTATCTCTACTACTTTGACAGGGTTGTGTCTCTACTATTTTGACAGGGTTGTGTAAGTGAGAACAGGAAACCTTCTACAATATTATCTGTGTCATGTAATGTAATAAAAAAGGGCCAGCACTCATTCAATTATGATTTGCAACAATATAATCACTGAGAAGGCGACTAGCTGGAACATATGCCAATGTTGTGGTCTATAAAGACATGTTGCTATGAACAACATTTAAAACAGAGCCTCAATTATTGCAAATTATAGTCAAGTGCTGGCGCTTTTTCATATTCATGTGATCTAAAGCCAAGAACAATAGGAGCAAGCTCACCTCAGTGATAAGGAAATAGACCTAGACGGGTTGGCGATTCCAAACAAAACAAATACAACAACTAATTGTTTCTTAAATAATAATATGATTATCAGACTGTGGAGTTTGTTCCTTTACATGTTATAAAATTACCGTGTTTGATGGGACTAGCAACGGAATAGCTTAGCAAGAAATGTTTGTGGCAAATAATTAGAGCTATTAAGTTTGTGAGGAGAAATGTAAGGAAATAAGGCTCACAGACACATCATCACACTTATGCATTCATGCTTCTTTTCATTTATGATAATGTCACTAAACAATGTATTCCTGATTGATGATAGTTTTGCTACCTCTTTCTGTCATATGGATACTCCTACTAAAATGTAAAATCTCATGAACTCTTCTGGCGCAAAGTAGGGCTAGGCCTAGTCTCAGGTTTGACCTTGGTCATTCAACCGTGGGTGCCTCTTCCTGGATATGTGCAGCCAGACCACCTTAATAAGCCATGGAAGCTTGGAGAACTGAACTGAAATAGAAATACAGGACTGCTGTTCAATAAAATATTGTTTTCCTCCTTTTGGGGATGTTCTTACTAACGCGGGTTATGGTAAAGTGTCGGCTTACTGAGGATAAACTGTGTGTGTACGTGTGTGTGCGTGTGTGTGTACGTGTGCGTGTACGTGTGCGTGCGTCCATGCGTGTGTGTGGCAATTCAGAGCGATACTCAGTGTTTTATTGTCATATGTGTCTAGTTTACACTTACAGGAAAATAGCCCTCTGTTCACGTCTGGGTTCTTTTTTCCTAGCTTTGTTTATCTCAGGACATTTGAATGAAAAATGGTGCACACAATTCCACACAACAAATCACAGAAAGAAAAGCAGAATAGCAACCGCAGTAGTTAAACTGTCCATCACTATACAATGGTATGACTTTACACTATTCCCTACCACAGTTACTTATATCTCCTATTCTCTATTTCTTTATCCAGACCTCTACCCAGACCTCTACCCAGACCCCTACCCAGACCCCTATCCAGACCCCTACCCAGACCCCTACTCAGACCCCTACCCAGACCCCTACTCAGACCCCTACCCAGACCCCTACCCAGACCCCTACTCAGACCCCTACTCAGACCCCTACTCAGACCCCTACCCAGACCCCTACCCAGACCCATACCCAGACCCCTACTCAGATCCCTACCCAGACCCCTACTCAGATCCCTACTCAGACCCCTACCCAGACCCCTACCCAGACCCCTACTCAGACCCCTACCCAGACCCCTACCCAGACCCCTACTCAGACCCCTACTCAGACCCCTACTCAGTCACTTACTCAGACCCTCTTAGACCCCTACTCAGACCCCTACTCAGACCCCTACCCAGACCCCTACTCAGACCCCTACTCAGACCCCTACTCAGACCCCTACCCAGACCCCTACTCAGACCCCTACCCAGACCCCTACTCAGACCCCTACTCAGACCCCTACTCAGACCTCTACCCAGACCCCTACTCAGACCCCTACTCAGACCCCTACTCAGACCCCTACCCAGACCCCTACTCAGACCCCTCTTAGACCCCTACTCAGACCCCTACTCAGACCCCTACTCAGACCCCTACTCAGACCCCTACTCAGACCCCTACTCAGACCCCTACTCAGACCCCTACCCAGACCCCTACTCAGACCCCTCTTAGACCCCTACTCAGACCCCTACTCAGACCCCTCTTAGACTCCTACTCAGACCCCTACCCAGACCCCTACTCAGACCCCTACTCAGACCCCTACCCAGACCCCTACTCAGACCCCTACTCAGACCCCTACTCAGACCCCTACGCAGACCCTCTTAGACCCCTACTCAGACCCCTACTCAGACCCATACCTAGACCCCTACTCAGACCCCTACTCAGACCCATCTTAGACCCCTACTCAGACCCCTACTCAGACCCCTCTTAGACCCCTACTCAGACCCCTCTTAGACCCCTACTCAGACCCCTCTTAGACCCCTACTCAGACCCCTACTCAGACCCCTACTGAGACCCCTACTCAGACCCCTACTCAGACCCCTACTCAGACCCCTACTCAGACCCCTCTTAGACCCCTACTCAGACCCCTACTCAGACCCCTACTCAGACCCCTACTCAGACCCCTACTCAGACCCCTCTTAGACCCCTACTCAGACCCCTACTCAGACCCCTACTCAGACCCCTCTTAGACCCCTACTCAGACCCCTACTCAGACCCCTACTCAGATCCCTACTCAGACCCCTATTAGACCCCTACTCAGACCCCTCTTAGACCCCTCTTAGACCCCTACCCAGACCCCTACTCAGATCCCTACTCAGACCCCTACTCAGACCCCTACCAGACCCCTACTCAGACCCCTACTCAGACCCCTACTCAGACCCCTCTTAGACCCCTACTCAGACCCCTCTTAGACTCCTACTCAGACCCCTCTTAGACCCCTACTCAGACCCCTCTGAGACCCCTACTCAGATCCCTACTCAGACCCCTACTTAGACCCCTATCCAGACCCCTACTCAGACCCCTCTTAGACCCCTACTCAGACCCCTACTCAGACCCCTACTCAGATCCCTACTCAGACCCCTACTCAGACCCCTACTCAGACCCCTCTTAGACCCCTACTCAGACCCCTCTTAGACCCCTACTCAGACCCCTCTTCAGACCCCTACTCAGACCCCTACTCAGACCCCTATCTCAGACCCCTACTCAGACCCCTACTCAGACCCCTACTCAGACCCCTACTCAGACCCCTACTCAGACCCCTACTCAGACCCCTACTCAGATCCCTACTCAGACCCCTACTCAGACCCCTACTCAGACCCCTACTCAGACCCCTACTCAGACCCCTACTCAGACCCCTACTCAGACCCCTACTCAGACCCCTACTCAGACCCCTACTCAGACCCCTACTCAGACCCCTCTTAGACTCCTACTCAGACCCCTACTCAGACCCCTCTTAGACCCCTACTTAGACCCCTCTTAGACCCCTACTCAGATCCCTACTCAGACCCCTACTCAGACCCCTCTTAGACCCCTACTCAGACCCCTACTCAGACCCCTCTGAGACCCCTACTCAGACCCCTACCCAGACCCCTACTCAGACCCCTACTCAGACCCCTCTTAGACCCCTACTCAGACCCCTACTCAGACCCCTCTGAGACCCCTACTCAGACCCCTACTCAGACCCCTCTTAGACTCCTACTCAGACCCCTCTTAGACTCCTACTCAGACCCCTACTCAGACCCCTCTTAGACCCCTACTCAGACCCCTACTCAGACCCCTCTTAGACTCCTACTCAGACCCCTACTCAGACCCCTCTTAGACTCCTACTCAGACCCCTACTCAGACCCCTACTCAGACCCCTCTTAGACTCCTACTCAGACCCCTACTCAGACCCCTCTTAGACTCCTACTCAGACCCCTACTCAGACCCCTCTTAGACTCCTACTCAGACCCCTACTCAGACCCCTCTTAGACCCCTACTCAGACCGCTCTTAGACCCCTACCCAGACCCCTACTCAGACCCCTACTCAGACCCCTCTTAGACCCCTACTCAGACCCCTACTCAGACCCCTCTGAGACCCCTACTCAGACCCCTACTCAGACCCCTCTTAGACTCCTACTCAGACCCCTACTCAGACCCCTACTCAGACCCCTCTTAGACCCCTACTCAGACCCCTCTTAGACCCCTACTCAGACCCCTACCCAGACCCCTACTCAGACCCCTACTCAGACCCCTACCCAGACCCCTACTCAGACCCCTCTTAGACCCCTACTCAGACCCCTACGCAGACCCTCTTAGACCCCTACTCAGACCCCTACTCAGACCCATCTTAGACCCCTACTCAGACCCCTACTCAGACCCATCTTAGACCCCTACTTAGACCCCTACTCAGACCCCTCTTAGACCCCTACTCAGACCCCTCTTAGACCCCTACTCAGACCCCTCTTAGACCCCTACTCAGACCCCTACTCAGACCCCTCTGAGACCCCTACTCAGATCCCTACTCAGACCCCTACTCAGACCCCTACTCAGACCCCTCTTAGACCCCTACTCAGACCCCTACTCAGACCCCTACTCAGACCCCTCTTAGACCCCTACTCAGACCCCTCTTAGACCCCTACTCAGACCCCTCTTAGACCCCTACTCAGACCCCTCTTAGACCCCTACTCAGACCCCTACTCAGACCCCTCTTAGACTCCTACTCAGACCCCTACTCAGACCCCTCTTAGACCCCTACTCAGACCCCTCTTAGACCCCTCTTAGACCCCTACTCAGACCCCTACTCAGATCCCTACTCAGACCCCTCTTAGACCCCTACTTAGACCCCTACTCAGACCCCTACTCAGACCCCTCTTAGACCCCTACTCAGACCCCTCTTAGACCCCTACTCAGACCCCTCTTAGACCCCTACTCAGACCCCTCTTAGACCCCTACTCAGACCCCTCTGAGACCCCTACTCAGATCCCTACTCAGACCCCTACTTAGACCCCTCTTAGACCCCTACTCAGACCCCTCTTAGACCCCTACTCAGACCCCTACTCAGACCCCTCTTAGACCCCTACTCAGACCCCTCTTAGACCCCTACTCAGACCCCTACTCAGACCCCTCTTAGACCCCCTAGACCCCTACTCAGACCCCTACTCAGACCCCTACTCAGACCCCTCTGAGACCCCTACTCAGACCCCTACTCAGACCCCTCTTAGACTCCTACTCAGACCCCTCTTAGACTCCTACTCAGACCCCTACTCAGACCCCTCTGAGACCCCTACTCAGACCCCTACTCAGACCCCTCTTAGACTCCTACTCAGACCCCTCTTAGACTCCTACTCAGACCCCTACTCAGACCCCTCTTAGACTCCTACTCAGACCCCTACTCAGACCCCTCTTAGACTCCTACTCAGACCCCTACTCAGACCCCTACCCAGACCCCTCTTAGACTCCTACTCAGACCCCTACTCAGACCCCTACTCAGACCCCTCTTAGACTCCTACTCAGACCCCTACTCAGACCCCTACTCAGACCCCTACTCAGACCCCTACTCAGACCCCTCTTAGACTCCTACTCAGACCCCTACTCAGACCCCTACTCAGACCGCTCTTAGACCCCTACTCAGACCCCTACTCAGACCTCTACCCAGTCCCCTACTCAGATCCCTACTCAGACCCCTAATTATATATCCTGTTCTCTCTCTCTATCCAGACCTCTAATTATATATCCTGTTCTCTCTCTCTATCCAGACCTCTAATTATATATCCTGTTCTCTCTCTCTATCCAGACCTCTAATTATATATCCTGTTCTCTCTCTCTGTCCAGACCTCTAATTATATATCCTGTTCTCTCTCTCTATCCAGACCTCTAGTTATATCTCCTGTTCTCTCTCTCTATCCAGACTTCTAATTATATATCCTGTTCTCTCTCTCTGTCCAGACCTCTAATTATATCTCCTGTTCTCTCTCTCTATCCAGACCTCTAATTATATATCCTGTTCTCTCTCTCTATCCAGACCTCTAATTATATATCCTGTTCTCTCTCTCTGTCCAGACCTCTAATTATATATCCTGTTCTCTCTCTCTGTCCAGACCTCTAATTATATCTCCTGTTCTCGCTCTCTATCCAGACCTCTAATTATATCTCCTGTTCTCTCTCTCTATCCAGACCTCTAATTATATATCCTGTTCTCTCTCTCTATCCAGACCTCTAATTATATATCCTGTTCTCTCTCTCTGTCCAGACCTCTAATTATATCTCCTGTTCTCTCTCTCTGTCCAGACCTCTAATTATATATCCTGTTCTCTCTCTCTATCCAGACCCAGATGATGATGACCTGAAGGTGAAGACACAGAAACCCAGATCAGCAGACCAGCCAGGTGTGTTTCAGGCACAGACAGGTGAGTCGTGTTGTGTGTGATAGATGGCTAGGGTGTGAGATTGGGGCTGGACGTCTATACACACCGCTGGATGAAAGTACAATTATGCAATGGAAAGGAATATAGGAATATACTGTATATATACAAGATGGTACAGGAATACATAAAAAATAACCTGATAACACACAGCCCGCTAGGCCCCCACCACTGTCATAGGGAGTTCCGACTGGGGGGAATCCTTGGCACTGCCTCATCTCCTCTCATCCTCCTCACCACCCCCTCATCCCCAGGACTTCTGGGATGAGCTTAAGTCCTGACTCACCACATGTAAATGAAGATGTAATGCGATTAACGGACATGCAATTAATTCGATTTAACCGTTCACTGTTTGATGACACCCCCATCCAAGGACACGCTTTTTACAGACAAGGTAATAAAGGAGAGACAGACATGTGGGGATGAGAGAGAGAGTAGGAGAGAGACAGAGATAGTGAGAGTGAGAGAGACAGAGAGAGACAGAGAGAGACAGAGAGAGAGAGAGAGAGAGAGAGAGAGAGAGAGAGAGAGAGAGAGAGAGAGAGAGAGACAGAGAGAGAGACAGAGAGAGAGACAGAGAGAGAGACATAGAGAGAGAGAGAGACAGCAAAAGAGGTTGGATAAAAAGTTAAAATATGAACCACCACCCTGTGGTGAGGCCTTGTAGAATTCCTTCCTATTGATGTCCTTCCTACTGATGTCCTTCCTACTGGTGTCCTTCCTACTGATGTCCTTCCTACTGGTGTCCTTCCTACTGATGTCCTTCCTACTGGTGTCCTTCCTACTGATGTTCTTCCTACTGGTGTCCTTCCTACTGATGTCCTTCCTACTGGTGTCCTTCCTACTGAATCCTTCCTACTGGTGTCCTTCCTACTGGTGTCCTTCCTACTGGTGTCCTTCCTACTGGTGTCCTTCCTACTGGTGTCCTTCCTACTGATGTCCTTCCTACTGGTGTCCTTCCTACTGGTGTCCTTCCTACTGATGTCCTTCCTACTGGTGTCCTTCCTACTGATGTTCTTCCTACTGGTGTCCTTCCTACTGGTGTTCTTCCTACTGGTGTCCTTCCTACTGAATCCTTCCTACTGATGTCCTTCCTACTGGTGTCCTTCCTACTGGTGTCCTTCCTACTGGTGTCCTTCCTACTGGTGGTCTTCCTACTGGTGCCCTTCCTACTGGTGTCCTTCCTACTGGTGTCCTTCCTACTGGTGGTCTTCCTACTGGTGTCCTTCCTACTGGTGTCCTTCCTACTGGTGTCCTTCCTACTGGTGGTCTTCCTACTGGTGGTCTTCCTACTGGTGTTCTTCCTACTGGTGTCCTTCCTACTTGTGTTCTTCCTAGGGGAAAGGCATAGAGGGATGGATATAGGAGTGAGAGAGTGAGAGGAGAGCGACAGTGAGATAAATGTTTGGGGTGAAAGAGGGATGAGGGAGAGTGTGTTTGTGTAGGTTTTTATAAAAGATAGACGAAGGAGAAGAAAGAGGGGCCAAGGGTCATGAATACATAAATATTTTCCATCTCACCCCTCAGACTCTCACCCCTCCCCTCTCGCCAGCTCTCTCGCCTCACCCCTCCCCTCTCGCCAGCTCTCTCGCCTCACCCCTCCCCTCTCGCCAGCTCTCTCGCCTCACCCCTCCCCTCTCGCCAGCTCTCTCGCCTCACCCCTCCCCTCTCGCCAGCTCTCTCGCCTCACCCCTCCCCTCTCGCCAGCTCTCTCGCCTCACCCCTCCCCTCTCGCCAGCTCTCTCGCCTCACCCCTCCCCTCCAGCCAGGTCACCCGTCAGTGAAGACTGTACCCAATTCCACTGCTGTCTCTTTCATTTAGCCTCTTATGTTTGACGTGCATCCCTTTCAACCCCCCCTTCCCCACACACACACACACACACACACACACACACACACACACACACACACACACACACACACACACACACACACACACACACACACACACACACACACACACACACACACACACACATGCACAATCTAAACACTAAAGCACTGCTTGTTTACTTGTGCGTTCAACATGTCATCCCTTTGATGCACATTCAGCCAGTGAGAGATGAATATTACCTCAGTAGTGATACACATTACCTTAAGGCTGATGATGTCTGTTACCCTATGGATAACACATATCACCTTAATGCTCAGAAATATTCATTCATTGCTCATGAATATCACTAAATGTGCCCCAAAGCGTATCAAAACTATTGCACTATATAGGGAATAGGGTGTAATTTGGAACATAGTCATGTTTATGCTCATGAATATTACCTAAATCCTCATGAATATTACCTAAAGGCTAATGAATAGCGGCCCAAGGCTTACATGCCCTGCCTTATAAAGCTTCTGAATCTTACTGTGGGAAGTAATAGGGAACGGAGAGACCAAATATACATTTAGAGCGTTTCGCTCCTGTATTCATCCCTTGATTTCTCTACCTCTCCCTTCTCATGTCACATCATTAATGTAAGATTTATAGACGAAACTCCACAACAACTAAACAATATAAATGATCTCTCTCTCTCTCTCTCTCTCTCTCTCTCTCTCTCTCTCTCTCTCTCTCTCTCTCTCTCTCTCTCTCTCTCTCTCTCTCTCTCTCTCTCTCTCTCTCTCTCTCCAGGCGACCCTGCGGCGGAGGAGTGGTCTCAGTGGAGTGTGTGTTCGTTAACGTGTGGTCAGGGTTGGCAGGTGCGGACACGCTCGTGTGTGTCCTCTCCCTACGGCACCCTGTGTAGCGGAGCCTTGAGAGAGACACGTATGTGTAACAATACAGCCTCCTGCCCCGGTGACCCGGCACTGAGCTCAGGTAGGCATGGAAATGTACACCCATTATGTGCACAGACAGACTCACACACTGTGAATACCACCGGTACAGTACCTATCTACTGTGTGAGACTGCATGAGTATGTCCTTCTCTAGTCCCCTCACTGTGGAACCTGTCCTTCTCTAGTCCCCTCACTGTGGAACCTGTCCTTCTATAGTCCCCTCACTGTGGAACCTGACCTTCTATAGTCCACTCACTGTGGAACCTGGCCTTCTATAGTCCCCTCACTGTGGAACCTGGCCTTCTATAGTCCCCTCACTGTGGAACCTGTCCTTCTCTAGTCCCCTCACTGTGGAACCTGTCCTTCTCTAGTCCCCTCACTGTGGAACCTGGCCTTCTCTAGTCCCCTCACTGTGGAACCTGGCCTTCTCTAGTCCCCTCACTGTGGAACCTGGCCTTCTCTAGTCCCCTCACTGTGGAACATGTCCTTCTATAGTCCCCTCTCTGTGGAACCTGGCCTTCTATAGTCCCCTCACTGTGGAACCTGTCCTTCTATAGTCCCCTCACTGTGGAACCTGGCCTTCTCTAGTCCCCTCACTGTGGAACCTGGCCTTCTATAGTCCCCTCACTGTGGAACCTGGCCTTCTATAGTCCCCTCACTGTGGAACCTGGCCTTCTATAGTCCCCTCACTGTGGAACCTGGCCTTTTATAGTCCCCTCACTGTGGAGCCTGTTCTTCAATAGTCCCCTCACTGTGGAACCTGTCCTTCTATAGTCCCCTCACTGTGGAACCTGTCCTTCTATAGTCCCCTCACTGTGGAACCTGTCCTTCTATAGTCCCCTCACTGTGGAACCTGTCCTTCTATAGTCCCCTCACTGTGGAACCTGGCCTTCTATAGTCCCCTCACTGTGGAACCTGGCCTTCTCTAGTCCCCTCACTGTGGAACCTGGCCTTCTATAGTCCCCTCACTGTGGAAAATGTCCTTCTATAGTCCCCTCTCTGTGGAACCTGGCCTTCTATAGTCCCCTCACTGTGGAACCTGGCCTTCTATAGTCCCCTCACTGTGGAGCCTGTTCTTCAATAGTCCCCTCACTGTGGAACCTGTCCTTCTATAGTCCCCTCACTGTGGAACCTGTCCTTCTATAGTACCCTCACTGTGGAACCTGGCCTTCTATAGTCCCCTCACTGTGGAACCTGGCCTTCTATAGTCCCCTCACTGTGGAACATGTCCTTCTCTAGTCCCCTCACTGTGGAACCTGGCCTTCTCTAGTCCCCTCACTGTGGAACCTGTCCTTCTATAGTCCCCTCTCTGTGGAACCTGTCCTTCTATAGTCCCCTCACTGTGGAACCTGTCCTTCTATAGTCCCCTCACTGTGGAACCTGTCCTTCTATAGTCCCCTCACTGTGGAACCTGACCTTCTATAGTCCCCTCACTGTGGAACCTGGCCTTCTATAGTCCCCTCATTGTGGAACTGTCCTTCTATAGTCCCCTCACTGTGGAACCTGTCCTTCTATAGTCACCTCACTGTGGAACCTGGCCTTCTATAGTCCCCTCACTGTGGAACCTGTCCTTCTCTAGTCCCCTCACTGTGGAACCTGGCCTTCTCTAGTCCCCTCACTGTGGAACCTGGCCTTCTATAGTCCCCTCACTGTGGAACCTGTCCTTCTATAGTCCCTTTACTGTGGAACCTGGCTTTGTCTGGCTGTTCACTCATTATATACTTCAATTCACAGGGTGTGTGTGTGTGTGTGTGTGTGTGTGTGTGTGTGTGTGTGTGTGTGTGTGTGTGTGTGTGTGTGTGTGTGTGTGTGTGTGTGTGTGTGTGTGTGTGTGTGTGTGTGTGTGTGTGTGTGTGTGTGTGTGTGTGTGTCTGATAAAGATCACTTCTCTGAGTAAGATAAAAATATGAGATGTATTGTGATGGTTATCATAACCATTAATTATTGTAAATCTTAGCAATTGATCTTCATTACAAAGCTGATCAACAGGTCCTGGTTTTGCTTTGGAATGTGTGTGTGTGTGTGTGTGTGTGTGTGTGTGTGTGTGTGTGTGTGTGTGTGTGTGTGTGTGTGTGTGTGTGTGTGTGTGTGTGTGTGTGTGTGTGTGTGTGTGTGTGTGTGTGTGTGTATGCGTGTTTACTGTCTTCCTAAGGGAAAAGCAACAACAGTTTCCTTCCCTGTCGGTGCATATGCTAATCTTGTTATTATGTAAATGTGAGAATGTGATTTGTTTGACTAAGTGGTTCATTTTCCATCCAGCACCAATATAAATCCCTAAAGTCCTCCTTTGATGAGAGACTGGTGGTTGTTTTGTACATTATTACATTTTTTATTTAAAAACATTCCAGCCTCTCAGACCTGTTTTTTGGGGGATTAGGTGATTTGAGCGGGTAGGAGGGAGGGAGGGTAATTAAAGTGGACAGGGACCGTGGGGGAGGTTGGGGGCTCAGCATTTTGATTGACTGTTTCCTGCATGGGGTCATGGAGCGAAGGAGGGTATGGAGTGAAGGAGGGTATGGAGTGAAGGAGGGTATGGAGTGAAGGAGGGATGGAGTGAAGGAGGGTATGTAGTGAAGGAGGGTATGGAGCGAAGGAGGGTATGGAGCGAAGGAGGGTATGGAGCGAAGGAGGGTATGGAGCGAAGGAGGGTATGGAGCGAAGGAGGGTATGGAGTGAAGGAGGGATGGAGTGAAGGAGGGATGGATTGAAGGAGGGTATGGAGTGAAGGAGGGATGGAGCGAAGGAGGGTATGGAGTGAAGGAGGGTATGGAGTGAAGGAGGGATGGAGTGAAGGAGGGTATGGAGTGAAGGAGGGTATGGAGTGAAGGAGGGATGGAGTGAAGGAGGGTATGGAGCGAAGGAGGGTATGGAGCGAAGGAGGGTATGGAGTGAAGGAGGGTATGGAGTGAAGGAGGGATGGAGTGAAGGAGGGTATGGAGTGAAGGAGGGATGGAGTGAAGGAGGGTATGGAGCAAAGGAGGGTATGGAGTGAAGGAGGGATGGAGCGAAGGAGGGTATGGAGCGAAGGAGGGATTGGAGTGAAGGAGGGATGGAGCGAAGGAGGGTATGGAGTGAAGGAGGGTATGGAGTGAAGGAGGGTATGGAGTGAAGGAGGGTATGGAGTGAAGGAGGGTATGGAGCGAAGGAGGGTATGGAGCGAAGGAGGGTATGGAGCGAAGGAGGGTATGGAGTGAAGGAGTGATGGAGCGAAAGAGGGTATGGAGTGAAGGAGGGATGGAGCGAAGGAGGGTATGGAGTGAAGGAGGGTATGGAGTGAAGGAGGGTATGGAGTGAAGGAGGGATGGAGCGAAGGAGGGTATGGAGTGAAGGAGGAGGGAGGGATGGAAGGATGGAGGTCTGCATGCTTCATATAGTGTATTAATCTCTTTACCTGTCTAATCACACAGTGTGGATGTACACACACCGACCGGTACCAACAAACACACCGACCGGTACCAACAAACACACCGACCGGTACCAACAAAACACACCGACCGGTACCAACAAACACACCGACCGGTACCAACAAACACACCGACCGGTACCAACAAACACACCGACCGGTACCAACAAACACACCGACCGGTACCAACAAACACACCAACCGGAAACAACAGGCACACACACCAACCTATTACCACTCAAAGTAGCCTGAGGCTGTGAACACGGAGTATGCATTCATGATTTGGAGAGCACTCTGTTCAGGTCTACATCTTAGCCAAGTTTTTGTGTGCGCACATGTGTGTGTCTGTGTGTGTGTGCGTGTGTGTGTGTGTGTCTGTGTGTCTGCGTATGTGTGTGTGTGTGTTTGTGTGTGTGTTTGTGTGCGTGTGTGTGCGCACATGCGTGTGTCTGTGTTTGTGTGCGTGTCTTTGTGTCTGTGTGTCTGCGTGTGTGTTTGTGTGTGTGTGTGTGTGTGTGTGTGTGTGATTTGGGGGTGTTACTGAGAAGTAGATCTAGACATTTTTTCTCCCTTTTCGTCATCTAAATTAAGGTGACATAGATAATCAATTTTGAATATTGGCTTGACAAAAATTCAACTTGGAAAAAATTGCCCAGGCAAAATATTGTGTTTGAAATTGCGCCAAAGTAACCGTTTTAGATTAGCAGAGAGAGAGAATTCCTCAGGCTCTCCGCTCCCTACTCTCTTCACACACAAACACACGGACACTTAGAGGCTCTCCGCTCCCTACTCTCTTCACACACAAACACACGGACACTTAGAGGCTCTCCGCTCCCTACTCTCTTCACACACAGACACATGGACACTTAGAGGCTCTCCGCTCCCTACTCTCTTCACACACAGACACATGGACACTTAGAGGCTCTCCGCTCCCTACTCTCTTCACACACAGACACATGGACACTTAGAGGCTCTCCGCTCCTTACTCTCCTCACACACAAACACATGGACACTTAGAGGCTCTCCGCTCCTTACTCTCTTCACACACAAACACATGGACACTTAGATGCTCTCCGCTCCCTACTCTCCTTACACACAAACACACGGACACTTAGAGGCTCTCCGCTCCCTACTCTCTTCACACACAGACACATGGACACTTAGAGGGCTCTCCGCTCCCTACTCTCCTTACACACAGACACATGGACACTTAGAGGCTCTCCGCTCCTTACTCTCTTCACACACAAACACATGGACACTTAGAGGCTCTCCGCTCCCTACTCTCTTCACACACAGACACATGGACACTTAGAGGCTCTACGCTCCTTACTCTCTTCACACACAAACACATGGACACTTAGAGGCTCTCCGCTCCTTACTCTCTTCACACACAAACACATGGACACTTAGATGCTCTCCGCTCCCTACTCTCCTTACACACAAACACACTGACACTTAGAGGCTCTCCGCTCCTTACTCTCCTCACACACAAACACATGGACACTTAGAGGCTCTCCGCTCCTTACTCTCTTCACACACAAACACACTGCCACTTAGAGGCTCTCCGCTCCCTACTCTCTTCACACACAAACACACTGACACTTAGAGGCTCTCCGCTCCCTACTCTCTTCACACACAAACACATGGACACTTAGATGCTCTCCGCTCCCTACTCTCCTTACACACAAACACACTGACACTTAGAGGCTCTCCGCTCCCTACTCTCTTCACACACAAACACACTGACACTTAGATGCTCTCCGCTCCCTACTCTCCTCACACACAAACACATGGACACTTAGATGCTCTCCGCTCCCTACTCTCCTTACAAACAAACACACGGACACTTAGAGGCTCTCCGCTCCCTACTCTCCTTACACACAAACACACGGACACTTAGAGGCTCTCCGCTCCCTACTCTCTTCACACACAAACACACGGACACTTAGAGGCTCTCCGTTCCCTACTCTCCTCACATACAAACACACGGACACTTAGAGGCTCTCCGCTCCCTACTCTCCTTACACACAAACACACTGACACTTAGAGGCTCTCCGCTCCTTACTCTCCTCACACACAAACACACGGACACTTAGAGGCTCTCCGCTCCCTACTCGCTTCACACACAGACACACGGACACTTAGAGGCTCTCCGCTCCTTACTCTCTTCACACACAAACACATGGACACTTAGAGGCTCTCCGCTCCCTACTCTCTTCACACACAGACACATGGACACTTAGAGGCTCTACGCTCCTTACTCTCTTCACACACAAACACATGGACACTTAGAGGCTCTCCGCTCCTTACTCTC
>NC_092114.1:8249197-8261697 GCF_045679555.1 Salvelinus alpinus
GTGCGGACTCCGGCCGCAAAACCTGAACCTATAGGGGAGGGTCTGGGTGGGCATTTCACCGCGGTGGCGGCTCTGGTGCGGGACGTGGACCCCGCTCCACCTTAGCCTTGGCCCACTTAGGTGGCGCCTCTGGAGCGGGAACCCTTACCGCCGACCCCGGACCGGGGACCCTCGCAGCGGGCCCCGGACAGGAAGGAGAATCTGGATGCTCCGGACAGGAAGGAGAATCTGGCTGCTCCGGAAAGGAAGGAGAATCTGGCTGCTCCGGACAGGAGGGAGGCTCTGGCTGCTCCGGACAGGAGGGACACTCTGGCTGCTCCGGACAGGAGGGAGACTCTGGCTGCTCCGGACAGGAGGGAGACTCTGGCTGCTCCGGACAGGAGGGAGAGTCTGACTGCTCCGGACAGGAGGGAGACTCTGGCTGCTCCGGACAGGAGGGAGAGTCTGACTGCTCCGGACAGGAGGGAGGCTCTGGCTGCTCCGGACAGGAGGGACACTCTGGCTGCTCCGGACAGGAGGGAGACTCTGGCTGCTCCGGACAGGAGGGAGAGTCTGACTGCTCCGGACAGGAGGGAGACTCTGGAGGCTCCAGACTAGAGGGCGACGCTGGAGGCTCCGGACTTGAGGGCGACGCTGGAGGCTCCGGACTAGAGAGCGACGCTGGAGGCTCCGGACTAGAGGGCGTCGCTGGAGGCTCCGGACTAGAGGGCGATGCTGGAGGCTCCGGACTAGCTTCCTTTGTTGGAGGCCTCGTGCCATAACTCCTCACTGGAGGCTTCGTGCCATGGATCCTCACTGTAGGCTTCGTTCCATGGATCCTCACTGGATGCTTTGTGCCATGGATCATCACAGGAGACTTCATGCCATGGATCATCACAGGAGGCTTCGTGCCATGGATCATCACTGGATGCTTCTTGCCATGGATCATCACTGGAGGCTTCGTGCCATGGATCACCACTGGAGGCTTCTTGCCATGGATCATCACTGGAGGCTTCGTTACATGGATCATCACTGGAGGCTTCGTGCCATGGATCACCACTGGAGGCTTCTTGCCATGGATCATCACTGTAGGCTTTGTGCCATGGATCCTCACTGGAGGCTTCGTGCCATGGATCATCACAGGAGGCTTCATGCCATGGATCATCACAGGAGGCTTCGTGCCATGGATCATCACTGGAGGCTTCTTGCCATGGATCATCACTGGAGGCTTCGTGCCATGGATCACCACTGGATGCTTCGTGCCATGGATCATCACTGGAGGCTTCGTGCCATGGATCATCACTGGAGGCTTCGTGCCATGGATCATCACTGGAGGCTTCGTGCCATGGATCATCACTGAAGGCTTCATGCCATGGATCATCACTGGAGGCTTCTTGCCATGGATCCACACTGGAGTGGAGAGACACAGAGGAGGCCTGGCTCTGGGATAAGGCACAGGACTCACCAGGCTGGGGAGACATGCAGGAAGGTTAATTCTCGGCAAAGGCACAGGACTCACCAGGCTGGGGAGACATATAGGAAGGTTAATTCTCGGCGCAGGCATAGGACTCACCAGGCTGGGGAGACATGCAGGATGCCTGGTCCTTGGCCGAAGCACCGGATACACTGGGCCGTGGAGGCGCACTGGCGGTCTCGAGCGCAGATCTGGCTGCTCCCGTTCTGTCTGGATCCCCCCTGTAGCCCGGCAAGTGCGGGGAGTTGGAACAGGCCGCACTGGGCTGTGCTGGCGAACTGAGGACACCGTGTATAGGTCTGGTGCAGTATACCCCAGGCCGAGGAGATGCACTGGAGACCAGATGCGCTGAGCGCAGATGCATCATCCCTCCTGGCTCGCACCGGGGACACCTTGCGCTTCCCCGCATAACACAGTGCCTGCCCAGTCACTCTCTCGCCACGGTAAGCACGTGGAGTTGGCTCAGGTCTCCTACCTGAGTCCGCCAATCTCCCCGTCTACCCCCCCCCCCAAAATAAATTCTGGGGCTGCCTCTTGTGCCCGTTACCTCGCGCCAACTCCTCATAGCGTCGCCGCTCCGCTCTAGCTGCCTCCAGCTCCTCGTAGCGTCGCCGCTCCCCTCTAGCTGCCTCCAGCTCCTTTTTCGGACGACAATACTCTCCCGGCTGTGCCCAGGGTCCTTTGCGGGTCCAAAATTTGTTGGTGGGTGGTTCTGTAACGCACGTCGTTGGGAGAAGGAGAAGAGGACCAAGGTGCAGCGTGGTAAGTGTTCATATTATTTAATAAAATATGCAACACTTGACAAAACAACAAACACGACAAAGGAACAGTCCTGAAAGGTGAAACAAACACTAAACAGGAAACAACCACCCACAAACACAGGGGGGAACAGGCTACCTAAGTATGATTCTCAATCAGAGACAACGATAGACAGCTGCCTCTGATTGAGAACCATACCAGGCCAAACACACAGAAATACAAAACAAGGACAACATAGAACACCAGACATAGAGTGCCCACCCAAACTCACGCCCTGACCAACCAAAATAGAGACATAAAAAGGATCTCTACAGTCAGGGCGTAACACAGCACAATACTGTAGGTAGGGGTTAAGTGACTAGACAACAGGATAGATAATAGACAGTAACAGCAGTATACTGTAGGTAGGGGTAAAGTGACTAGACAACAGGATAGATAATAGACAGTAACAGCAGTATACTGTAGGTAGGGGTAAAGTGACTAGACAACAGGATAGATAATAGACAGTAACAGCAGTATACTGTAGGTAGGGGTAAAGTGACTAGACAACAGGATAGATAATAAACAGTAACAGCAGTATACTGTAGGTAGGGGTAAAGTGACTAGACAACAGGATAGATAATAAAAGGTAACAGCAGTATACTGTAGGTAGGAGTAAAGTGACTAGACAACAGGATAGATAATATACAGTAACATCAGTATACTGTAGGTAGGGGTAAAGTGACTAGACAACAGGATAGATAATAAACAGTAACAGCAGTATACTGTAGGTAGGGGTAAAGTGACTAGACAACAGGATAGATAATAAACAGTAACAGCAGTATACTGTAGGTAGGGGTAAAGTGACTAGACAACAGGATAGATAATAGACAGTAACATCAGTATACTGTAGGTAGGGGTAAAGTGACTAGACAACAGGATAGATAATAGACAGTAACAGCAGTATACTGTAGGTAGGGGTAATGTGACTAGACAACAGGATAGATAATAGACAGTAACAGCAGTATACTGTAGGTAGGGGTAATGTGACTAGACAACAGGATAGATAATAGACAGTAACAGCAGTATACTGTAGGTAGGGGTAATGTGACTAGACAACAGGATAGATAATAGACAGTAACAGCAGTATACTGTAGGTAGGGGTAATGTGACTAGACAACAGGATAGATAATATACAGTAACAGCAGTATACTGTAGGTAGGGGTAATGTGACTAGACAACAGGATAGATAATAGACAGTAACAGCAGTATACTGTAGGTAGAGGTAAAGTGACTAGACAACAGGATAGATAATAAACAGTAACAGCAGTATACTGTAGGTAGGGGTAAAGTGACTAGACAACAGGATAGATAATAGACAGTAACAGCAGTATACTGTAGGTAGGGGTAAAGTGACTAGACAACAGGATAGATAATAGACAGTAACAGCAGTATACTGTAGGTAGGGGTAAAGGATAGATAATACACAGTAACAGCAGTATACTGTAGGTAGGGGTAAAGTGACTAGACAACAGGATAGATAATAAACAGTAACAGCAGTATACTGTAGGTAGGGGTAACGTGACTAGACAACAGGATAGATAATAGACAGTAACAGCAGTATACTGTAGGTAGGGGTAAAGTGACTAGACAACAGGATAGATAATAGACAGTAACAGCAGTATACTGTAGGTAGGGGTAAAGTGACTAGACAACAGGATAGATAATAGACAGTAACAGCAGTATACTGTAGGTAGGGGTAACGTGACTAGACAACAGTATAGATAATAGACAGTAACAGCAGTATACTGTAGGTAGGGGTAAAGTGACTAGACAACAGGATAGATAATAGACAGTAACAGCAGTATACTGTAGGTAGGGGTAAATTGACTAGACAACAGGATAGATAATAGACAGTAACAGCAGTATACTGTAGGTAGGGGTAAAGTGACTAGACAACAGGATAGATAATAGACAGTAACAGCAGTATACTGTAGGTAGGGGTAAAGTGACTAGACAACAGGATAGATAATAGACAGTAACAGCAGTATACTGTAGGTAGGGGTAAAGTGACTAGACAACAGGATAGATAATAGACAGTAACAGCAGTATACTGTAGGTAGGGGTAAAGTGACTAGACAACAGGATAGATAATAGACAGTAACAGCAGTATACTGTAGGTAGGGGTAACGTGACTAGACAACAGTATAGATAATAGACAGTAACAGCAGTATACTGTAGGTAGGGGTAAAGTGACTAGACAACAGGATAGATAATAGACAGTAACAGCAGTATACTGTAGGTAGGGGGTAAAGTGACTAGACAACAGGATAGATAATAGACAGTAACAGCAGTATACTGTAGGTAGGGGTAAAGGATAGATAATAGACAGTAACAGCAGTATACTGTAGGTAGGGGTAAAGTGACTATACAACAGGATTGATAATAAACAGTAATAGCAGTATACTGTAGGTAGGGGTAAAGTGACTAGACAACAGGATAGATAATAAACAGTAACAGCAGTATACTGTAGGTAGGGGTAAAGTGACTAGACAACAGGATAGATAATAGACAGTAACAGCAGTATACTGTAGGTAGAGGTAAAGTGACTAGACAACAGGATAGATAATAGACAGTAACAGCAGTATACTGTAGGTAGGGGTTAAGTGACTAGACAACAGGATAGATAATAGACAGTAACAGCAGTATACTGTAGGTAGGGGTAAAGTGACTAGACAACAGGATAGATAGACAGTAACAGCAGTATACTGTAGGTAGGGTTAAAGTGACTAGACAACAGGATAGATAATAAACAGTAACAGCAGTATACTGTAGGTAGGGGTTAAGTGACTAGACAACAGGATAGATAATAGACAGTAACAGCAGTATACTGTAGGTAGGGGTATAGTGACTAGACAACAGGATAGATAGACAGTAACAGCAGTATACTGTAGGTAGGGGTTAAGTGACTAGACAACAGGATAGATAATAAACAGTAACATCAGTATACTGTAGGTAGGGGTAAAGTGACTGGTAAAGGATAGATAATAGACAGTAACAGCAGTATACTGTAGGTAGGGGTAAAGGATAGATAATAGACAGTAACAGCAGTATACTGTAGGTAGAGGTAAAGTGACTAGACAACAGGATAGATAATAGACAGTAACAGCAGTATACTGTAGGTAGGGGTAACGTGACTAGACAACAGTATAGATAATAAACAGTAACCGCAGTATACTGTAGGTAGGGGTAATGTGACTAGACAACAGGATAGATAATAGACAGTAACAGCAGTATACTGTAGGTAGGGGTAAAGTGACTAGACAACAGTATAGATAATAAACAGTAACAGCAGTATACTGTAGGTAGGGGTAAAGTGACTAGACAACAGGATAGATAATAAACAGTAACAGCAGTATACTGTAGGTAGGGGTAAAGTGACTAGACAACAGGATAGATAATAGACAGTAACAGCAGTATACTGTAGGTAGGGGTAACGTGACTAGACAACAGGATAGATAATAGACAGTAACAGCAGTATACTGTAGGTAGGGGTAAAGTGACTAGACAACAGGATAGATAATAGACAGTAACAGCAGTATACTGTAGGTAGGGGTAAAATGACTAGACAACATGATAGATAATAGACAGTAACATCAGTATACTGTAGGTAGGGGTAAAGTGACTAGACAACAGGATAGATAATAAACAGTAACAGCAGTATACTGTAGGTAGGGGTAAAGTGACTAGACAACAGGATATATAATAGACAGTAACAGCAGTATACTGTAGGTAGGAGTAAAGTGACTAGACAACAGGATAGATAATAGACAGTAACAGCAGTATACTGTAGGTAGGGGTAAAATGACTAGACAACATGATAGATAATAAACAGTAACAGCAGTATACTGTAGGTAGAGGTAACGTGACTAGACAACAGGATAGATAATAGACAGTAACAGCAGTATACTGTAGGTAGGGGTAATGTGACTAGACAACAGGATAGATAATAGACAGTAACATCAGTATACTGTAGGTAGAGGTAAAGTGACTAGTCAACAGGATAGATAATAGACAGTAACATCAGTATACTGTAGGTAGAGGTAAAGTGACTAGTCAACAGGATAGATAATAAACAGTAACAGCAGTATACTGTAGGTAGGGGCAAAGTGACTAGACAACAGGATAGATAATAGACAGTAACATCAGTATACTGTAGGTAGAGGTAAAGTGACTAGTCAACAGGATAGATAATAGACAGTAACATCAGTATACTGTAGGTAGGGGTAAAGGATAGATAATAGACAGTAACAGCAGTATACTGTAGGTAGGGATAAAGTGACTAGACAACAGGATAGATAATAGACAGTAACATCAGTATACTGTAGGTAGAGGTAAAGTGACTAGTCAACAGGATAGATAATAAACAGTAACAGCAGTATACTGTAGGTAGGGGTAAAGTGACTAGACAACAGGATAGATAATAGACAGTAACGGCAGTATACTGTAGGTAGGGGTAAAGTGACTAGACAACAGGATAGATAATAAACAGTAACAGCAGTATACTGTAGGTAGGGGTAAAGTGACTAGACAACAGGATAGATAATAGACAGTAACAGCAGTATACTGTAGGTAGGGGTAAAGTGACTAGACAACAGGATAGATAATAAACAGTAACAGCAGTATACTGTAGGTAGGGGTAAAGTGACTAGACAACAGGATAGATAATAGACAGTAACAGCAGTATACTGTAGGTAGGGTTAAAGTGACTAGACAACAGGATAGATAATAGACAGTAACGGCAGTATACTGTAGGTAGGGGTAAAGTGACTAGACAACAGGATAGATAATAGACAGTAACAGCAGTATACTGTAGGTAGGGGTAACGTGACTAGACAACAGTATAGATAATAAACAGTAACCACAGTATACTGTAGGTAGGGGTAATGTGACTAGACAACAGGATAGATAATAGACAGTAACAGCAGTATACTGTAGGTAGGGGTAAAGTGACTAGACAACAGGATAGATAATAGACAGTAACAGCAGTATACTGTAGGTAGGGGTAAAGTGACTAGACAACAGGATAGATAATAGACAGTAACATCAGTATACTGTAGGTAGAGGTAAAGTGACTAGTCAACAGGATAGATAATAGACAGTAACATCAGTATACTGTAGGTAGAGGTAAAGTGACTAGTCAACAGGATAGATAATAAACAGTAACAGCAGTATACTGTAGGTAGGGGTAAAGTGACTAGACAACAGGATAGATAATAGACAGTAACATCAGTATACTGTAGGTAGAGGTAAAGTGACTAGTCAACAGGATAGATAATAGACAGTAACATCAGTATACTGTAGGTAGGGGTAAAGGATAGATAATAGACAGTAACAGCAGTATACTGTAGGTAGGGATAAAGTGACTAGACAACAGGATAGATAATAGACAGTAACAGCAGTATACTGTAGGTAGGGTTAAAGTGACTAGACAACAGGATAGATAATAGACAGTAACGGCAGTATACTGTAGGTAGGGGTAAAGTGACTAGACAACAGGATAGATAATAGACAGTAACGGCAGTATACTGTAGGTAGGGGTAAAGTGACTAGACAACAGGATAGATAATAGACAGTAACAGCAGTATACTGTAGGTAGGGGTAACGTGACTAGACAACAGTATAGATAATAAACAGTAACCACAGTATACTGTAGGTAGGGGTAATGTGACTAGACAACAGGATAGATAATAGACAGTAACAGCAGTATACTGTAGGTAGGGGTAAAGTGACTAGACAACAGGATAGATAATAGACAGTAACAGCAGTATACTGTAGGTAGGGGTAAAGTGACTAGACAACAGTATAGATAATAAACAGTAACAGCAGTATACTGTAGGTAGGGGTAATGTGACTAGACAACAGGATAGATAATAGACAGTAACAGCAGTATACTGTAGGTAGGGGTAAAGGATAGATAATAGACAGTAACAGCAGTATACTGTAGGTAGGGTTAAAGTGACTAGACAACAGGATAGATAATAGACAGTAACAGCAGTATACTGTAGGTAGGGTTAAAGTGACTAGACAACAGGATAGATAATAGACAGTAACGGCAGTATACTGTAGGTAGGGGTAAAGTGACTAGACAACAGGATAGATAATAGACAGTAACGGCAGTATACTGTAGGTAGGGGTAAAGTGACTAGACAACAGGATAGATAATAGACAGTAACAGCAGTATACTGTAGGTAGGGGTAACGTGACTAGACAACAGTATAGATAATAAACAGTAACCACAGTATACTGTAGGTAGGGGTAATGTGACTAGACAACAGGATAGATAATAGACAGTAACAGCAGTATACTGTAGGTAGGGGTAAAGTGACTAGACAACAGGATAGATAATAGACAGTAACAGCAGTATACTGTAGGTAGGGGTAAAGGATAGATAATAAACAGTAACAGCAGTATACTGTAGGTAGGGGTAAAGTGACTAGACAACAGGATAGATAATAGACAGTAACAGCAGTATACTGTAGGTAGGGGTAAAGGATAGATAATAGACAGTAACAGCAGTATACTGTAGGTAGGGTTAAAGGATAGATAATAGACAGTAACAGCAGTATACTGTAGGTAGGGGTAAAGTGACTAGACAACAGGATAGATAATAGACAGTAACAGGCGCATATGTGTTGAGTCAAAAGAGTTTGTGCAAAAAGGGTCAATGCAGATAGTTAAAGAGTTAACCAATAGCTACCCAGACTAACTCTTTAACAGCCTAATGGTATGGGTGTAGAAACTGTTCAGTGTCCTCTTGGTTTCAGACTTGGTGCATCAGTACCGCTTGCCGTACGACTTGGGTCGTACGGCAAGTCTATGACTTGGGTGGCTGGAATCTTTGACCATTTTTAGGGCCTTCCTCTGACACTGCCTTGTATAGAGGTCCTGGATGGCAGGGAGCTCAGCCCCGGGACTTGGCCAAATGCATTGCCCGCTGTAGCACCTTGAGGTTAGATGCCAAGTAGTTTCCGTACCAAACAGTGATGCAGCCAGTCAAGGTGCTTTTAAAGGTGTAGCTGTATAACTTTAAGGATCTGAGGGCCCATGCCAAATCTTTTCAGCCTTCTGAGGGGGTGAATAGGTATTACACACCTGCTGTTGTTAACAAAGAGACACTCCTCTCCCCATGAACTTTACCTGAAGCTGCCGTTCGGTCTTAAAAAGTCTTAAGACCCTTTTTTCGCCTAAATTGACATACTCAAATCTAACATGCCTGTAGTTCAGGACCTGAAGCAAGGATATGCATATTCTTGATACCATTTGAAAGGAAACACTTTGAAGTTTGTGGAAATGTGAAATTAATGTAGGAGAATATAACACATTTGATCAGGTAAAAGATAATACAAATAAAATAAAAAAAATTGAAGTGCAAGAGAAAGGCCACAATGTATTATTCCAGTTTAGGTGCCATTTAGATTTTGGCCACCAAATGGCAGCAGTGTGTGTGCAAAGTTTTAGACTGATCCAACAAACCATTGTATTTCTGTTCAAAAAAGGTTGTATCAAGTCTGTCCAAATGTGCCTAATTGGTTTATTGATACATTTTCAAGTTCATAACTGTGCACTCTCTTCAAACAATAGCACGGTATTCTTTCACTGTAATAGCTTAGTTAGATTAACAAGGATTTAAGCTTTCTGCCCATATCAGATATGTCTATGTCCTGGGAAATGTTATTGTTACTTACAACCTCATGCTAGTCACATTAGCGCACATTAGCTCAACAGTCCCGTGGAGGGGAGGGGGGGGGGGGGGTCACCAATCCCGTAGAGGTTAACGATGTATAGAAAAACCAGCTAGATATATATTATCCTTGTCCTTGTTCAGCCACGACTCCAAGTAACATAGAATATTACATTTATTCAGGTCCCGTTGATAGGATAGTCTCGAACGGAGCTCGTCCAGTTTGTTCGCCAATAGAACAAAGGGTATTTACTCACCGACGTAGTCTGCTCGTCTGTCTCTCTCTGGGGCTTAGGGCCTGGTCCGGGATGAGCAGTACATCCACAACTGCCGACTCGTTATAGTAGAAATCTTCATCCAAAGTAAGGTTAGTGATCGCTGTTCTGATGTAGTGATCGCTGTTCTGATGTAGTGATCGCTGTTCTGATGTAGTGATCGCTGTTCTGATGTAGTGATCGCTGTTCTGATGTAATGATCGCTGTTCTGATGTAGTGATCGCTGTTCTGATGTAGTGATCGCTGTTCTGATGTAGTGATCGCTGTTCTGATGTAGTGATCGCTGTTCTGATGTAGTGATCGCTGTTCTGATGTAGTGATCGCTGTTCTGATGTCCAGAAGCTGTTCTGATGTCCAGAAGCTGTTCTGATGTCCAGAAGCTGTTCTGATGTCCAGAAGCTGTTTGCGGTCATTCCTTGCGTTCATTCTCTCCCTGTAATTATTTCTCATTCCTTTCTTACGACTAGACTGCTTATAGTAATCTGTATGTGTGTGCTTCTGTGCACACACACACACACTATGTCTGTAGGTCTACTGCCTGTGGGCGTGTGGTGTCGTATGTGTGGGCGTGTGGTGGCATATGTGTGTGCTTCTGTGCACACACACACACAGTATGTCTGTAGGTCTACTGCCTGTGGGCGTGTGGTGTCGTATATGTGGGCGTGTGGTGTCGTATGTGTGCCAACACACAGTGGTGAGAACAAGTATTTGACACACTGCCGATTTTGCAGGTTTTCCTACTTACAAAGCTTGTAGAGGTCTGTAATTTTTATCATAGGTACACTTCAACTGTGAGAGACGGAATCTAAAACAAAAATCCAGAAAATCACATTGTATGATTTTTAAGTAATTAATTAGCATTTTATGTGATTTTCTGGATTTTTGTTTTAGATTCCGTCTCTCACAGTTGAAGTGTACCTATGATAAAAATTACAGACCTCTACATGCTTTGTAAGTAGGAAAACCTGCAAAATTGGCAGTGTGTCAAATACTTGTTCTCCCCACTGTACATGTCTGTTTATTTATCTTACTGGTTGGCTGTGTATTGCGGTAGGTATGCTGCTGTGCTGTGTTCCTCCACATTGTGCTCTTCTGGTTCCTCAGCACTTCACCCCCAGCATGCAATATCTCACCACTGTCACAACACTGACTCCCACTTCCATGAAGAGTTGAATAGAAGACTCAATTGTCACAAAGCCCATTTTAGACGATTTCAAAGATGAGCCCTCTTTCCAACTCTATGGTCCCATTTCACAAAGGACTTTGCTCCTATACACTGATCTCAGGTCAGTTGTATAACGCATCCTATTGGCAAAGGATTTGGAATGGTAAACTGATCCTAGATCTGTGTCCATTAAGCAGCTTCTGCAAGAGAACAAGAGAGCTTCCTCTCAAAAACCAGGGCACCGTTTTCCCAACACTGATCTAGGATCAGTTTAACCTCTTATTCATTGTGCTGTAGAAGATAACACTGATTCTAGATCAGTATTCCTATTTTGAAAGGCTTTATTTAGAGATATATAGTAGAAGGCATCACACCATTTTAATGAACAAGTTGATACATGTTTTATCATACTGCTGATCAGAGTCTGATAATGCTGTGCCCTCAGTATTACATTTCAATGACCGAGAGGTATGGGGTAATCAATATGAAATGTATTTTATGATCATGTCATACTTGCTGTGTATAAATCCATGAAATCAGATGTCTTTTTTTATGTTCATTTCCTAACCTGACTTTCTCATATGCCATTCATTCTCTAACAACAGGGTTTCCTTCAAGAGGGTGTAAAATACTGAACGTTGCCGATAGAAATACTGTACCACGGATAGAGCTGACACGATTCCTCACACTCTGCATGATTGGCTTGTCTATTCTACATATTATATTTCTATCTGAATGCACTTCAATGCTGTGCCCTACTGAACGCATCTCAGTCCATCCAAACAGCTAAAGGTGGAGGCGGAGCTTCTGGTTATGGAGTAGCTTGGGGGGTGTTCTTTCCTGGTTTGTACTATATGGAGAGGTGGCGAGGGCGAGGTGTGCTATCTGTTGGTTATTTTGAGAGGTGTGCTAGTGTTCATTTACTCATTTTCTTTCTCATCCTCTAACCCCCTTTGCTGACAGGAGTTATGATCCCGCCTCCAGGCTCACACTCTCCAACCCTATTGGTTGTGTCAGGAAGTCACTCCTCTTCGTTCATTGTCTAGTCGTCTATGACAACTTGACCCGCCTCCTATCTCTCATTCGCTCATCCCAATTGGCTCTGTGTGCCTGTCTGACTCTGGG
>NC_092114.1:8266697-8279197 GCF_045679555.1 Salvelinus alpinus
ACAGTCTACTGTGTTATGGTTTGGCTACAGTCTACTGTCTGGCTACAGTCTACTGTGTTATGGTTTGGCTACAGTCTACTGTGTTATGGTTTGGCTACAGTCTACTGTCTGACTACAGTCTACTGTGTTATTGTCTGGCTCCAGTCTACTGTCTGGTTACAGTCTCTGTGCTTGTGTATGGCTACAGTCTACTGTCTGGCTACAGTCTGTGTTATTGTCTGGCTCCAGTGTAATGTCTGGCTACAGTCTATGTTATTGTCTGGCTCCAGTCTACTATCTGGCTACAGTCTACTGTCTGGCTACACGTACTGTTTGGATACAGTCTCTGTGTTATGTATGGCTACGGTCTGCTGTCTGGCTACAGTTTACTGTTTGGCTACAGTCTCTGTTATTGTCTGGCTACAGTCTACTGTCTAGCTACAGTCTCTTTGTTATTGTGTGGATACAGTCTACTGTCTGGCTACAGTCTCTGTTATTGTCTGGCTACAGTCTACTGTCTAGCTACAGTATCTGTGTTATTGTAAGCTACAAGCTCCTGTATGGCTACCATCTCTGTGTTATTGTCAAGCTACAGTCTACCATCTGGCTACAGTCTACTATGTTATTGTCTGGCTCCATTCTACTGTCTGGCTACAGTCTCTGTGTTTTAGTCTGGCTACAGTCAACTGTGTTATTGTCTGGCTCCAGTCTACTGTCTGGCTACAGTCTACTGTTTGGCTACAGTCTCTGTTATTGTCTGGCTACAGTCTACTGTCTAGCTACAGTCTCTTTGTTATTGTGTGGATACAGTCTACTGTCTGGCTACAGTCTCTGTTATTGTCTGGCTACAGTCTACTGTCTAGCTACAGTATCTGTGTTATTGTAAGCTACAAGCTCCTGTATGGCTACAGTCTCTGTGTTATCGTCTGGCTAGAGTCTTCTGTCTGGTTACAGTATCTGTTATTGTTAGGCTGGCTACAGTTTGTCTGTTTGTTATTGACAAGCAACAGGCTGTGTCTTATTGTCAGGCTACATCCGGCCTGTGTTATTGTCAGGGTGCAGTCTGTCTGTGTTATTGTCAGGCTACAGTCAGTCTATGTTATTGTCAGGCTACAGTCTGTCTGTGTTATTGTCAGGGTTCAGTCTGGCTGTGTTATTGTCAGGGTTCAGTCTGTCTGTGTTATTGTCAGGCTACAGTCAGTCTATGTTATTGTCAGGCTACAGTCTGTCTGTGTTATTGTCAGGGTTCAGTCTGTCTGTGTTATTGTCAGGCTACAGTCTGTCTGTGTTATTGTCAGGCTACAGTCTGTCTGTGTTATTGTCAGGGTTCAGTCTGGCTGTGTTATTGTCAGGGTTCAGTCTGTCTGTGTCATTGTCAGGCTACAGTCTGTCTGTGTTATTGTCAGGGTTCAGTCTGTCTGTGTTATTGTCAGGCTACAGTCTGTCTGTGTTATTGTCAGGCTACAGTCTGTCTGTGTTATTGTCAGGCTACAGTCTGTCTGTGTTATTGTCAGGGTTCAGTCTGTCTGTGTTATTGTCAGGCTACAGTCTGTCTGTGTCATTGTCAGGCTACAGTCTGTCTGTGTTATTGTCAGGGTTCAGTCTGTCTGTGTTATTGTCAGGGTTCAGTCTGTCTGTGTTATTGTCAGGCTACAGTCTGTCTGTGTTATTGTCAGGCTACAGTCTGTCTGTGTTATTGTCAGGGTTCAGTCTGTCTGTGTTATTGTCAGGGTTCAGTCTGTCTGTGTTATTGTCAGGCTACAGTCTGTCTGTGTTATTGTCAGGCTACAGTCTGTCTGTGTTATTGTCAGGCTACAGTCTGTCTGTGTTATTGTCAGGCTACAGTCTGTCTGTGTTATTGTCAGGCTACAGTCTGTCTGTGTTATTGTCAGGCTACAGTCTGTCTGTGTTATTGTCAGGCTACAGTCTGTCTGTGTTATTGTCAGGGTTCAGTCTGTCTGTGTTATTGTCAGGCTACAGTCTGTCTGTGTTATTGTCAGGGTTCAGTCTGTCTGTGTTATTGTCAGGGTGTAGTCTGTCTGTGTTAATAATAAATCAGTGGATAAGCCCATTCAGTGTTTTATCATCCCAGCTACAGACACAAATCATCTCCCTAATAAAGGGAATGTTTAAACACAGTTAAACAGACAGACAGACAGACAGACAGACAGACAGACAGACAGACAGACAGACAGACAGACAGACAGACAGGCAGGCAGGCAGGCAGGCAGGCAGGCAGGCAGGCAGGCAGCAGGGGACAGGAGGAAGACAAGTCTTAATCTACTGTAGTATGCCTGCTAGGCTGTTTAAACATGCTGTTGGGAAGAGGGAGAGAGACAGAGGGAGAGAGTGAAAGAGATAGCGAGAGCAAGATTGTGAGAGAAAGGGAGGAAGAGAAACGAGAGAGAGAGGTAGAGAAGGGGGAGTTTGAATGGGTCCTTCGGGGCAGGAAGTGCTAGACTCATCCTCTCCTTTTCTGTGTGTGTGTGTGTGTGTGTGTGTGTGTGTGTGTGTGTGTGTGTGTGTGTGTGTGTGTGTGTGTGTGTGTGTGTGTGTGTGTGTGTGTGTGTGTGTGTGTGTGTGTGTGTGTGCATACTTCTAGGTCCATGTTTTTGGTTGTGCACACAAGTTTATATCTTTACATGTGTGAGCTGATATTTGTATGTGTGCATTTCGGTCTAAAACCAGGAAAAGGAATTAGTGTCATTGTCCTTAGTGTAACAGGCTAGCCTATATTGCTTCCTTACATGCATCTATTTTTCTGTCTGTCTGTCTGTCTGTCTGTCTGTCTGTCTGTCTGTCTGTCTGTCTGTCTGTCTGTCTGTCTGTCTCTCTCTCTGTCTCTCTCTCTGTCTCTCTCTCTGTCTCTCTCTCTGTCTCTCTCTGTCTCTCTCTCTGTCTCTCTCTCTCTCTCTCAATTCAATTCAATTCAAGGGGCTTTATTGGCATGGGAAACATGTGTTAACATTGCCAAAGCAAGTGAGGTAGATAATATACAAAAGTCAAATAAACAATAAAAATGAACAGTAAACATTACACATACAGAAGTTTCAAAACAATAAAGACATTACAAATGTCATATTATATATATGCAGTGTTGTAACAATGTACAAATGGTTAAAGCACACAAGTTAAAATAAATAAACATAAATATGGGTTGTATTTACAATGGTGTTTGTTCTTCACTGGTTGCCCTTTTCTTGTGGCAACAGGTCACAAATCTTGCTGCTGTGATGGCACACTGTGGAATTTCACCCAGTAGATATGGGAGTTTATCAAAATTGGATTTGTTTTCGAATTCTTTGTGGATCTGTGTAATCTGAGGGAAATATGTCTCTCTAATATGGTCATACATTGGGCAGGAGGTTAGGAAGTGCAGCTCAGTTTCCACCTCATTTTGTGGGCAGTGAGCACATAGCCTGTCTTCTCTTGAGAGCCATGTCTGCCTACGGCGGCCTTTCTCAATAGCAAGGCTATGCTCACTGAGTCTGTACATAGTCAAAGCTTTCCTTAGGTTTGGGTCAGTCACAGTGGTTAGGTATTCTGCCACTGTATACTCTCTGTTTAGGGCCAAATAGCATTCTAGTTTGCTCTGTTTTTTTGTTAATTCTTTCCAATGTGTCAAGTAATTATCTTTTTGTTTTCTCATGATTTGGTTGGGTCTAATTGTGCTGTTGTCCTGGGGCTCTGTGGGGTGTGTTTGTGTTTGTGAACAGAGCCCTAGGACCAGCTTGCTTAGGGGACTCTTCTCCAGGTTCATCTCTCTGTAGGTGATGGCTTTGTTATGGAAGGTTTGGGAATCGCTTCCTTTTAGGTGGTTGTAGAATTTAACGGCTCTTTTCTGGATTTTGATAATTAGTGGGTATCGGCCTAATTCTGCTCTGCATGCATTATTTGGTGTTCTACGTTGTACACGGAGGATATTTTTGCAGAATTCTCTCTCTCTCTCTCTCTCTCTCTCTCTCTCAATTCAATTCAATTCAATTCAAGGGGCTTTATTGGCATGGGAAACATGTGTTAACATTGCCAAAGCAAGTGAGGTAGGTAATATACAAAAGTCAAATAAACAATAAAAATGAACAGTAAACATTACACATACAGAAGTTTCAAAACAATAAAGACATTACAAATGTCATATTATATATATGCAGTGTTGTAACAATGTACAAATGGTTAAAGCACACAAGTTAAAATAAATAAACATAAATATGGGTTGTATTTACAGTGGTGTTTGTTCTTCACTGGTTGCCCTTTTCTTGTGGCAACAGGTCACAAATCTTGCTGCTGTGATGGCACACTGTGGAATTTCACCCAGTAGATATGGGAGTTTATCAAAATTGGATTTGTTTTCGAATTCTTTGTGGATCTGTGTAATCTGAGGGAAATATGTCTCTCTAATATGGTCATACATTGGGCAGGAGGTTAGGAAGTGCAGCTCAGTTTCCACCTCATTTTGTGGGCAGTGTGCACATAGCCTGTCTTCTCTTGAGAGCCATGTCTCTCTCTCTCTCTCTCTCTCTCTCTCTCTCTCTCTCTCTCTCTCTCTCTCTCTCTCTCTCTCTCTCTCTCTCTCTCTCTCTCTCTCTCTCTCTCTCTCTCTCTCTCTCTCTCTCTCTCTCTCTCTCTCTCTCTCTCTCTCTCTCTCTCTCTCTCTCTCTCTCTCTCTCTCTCTCTCTCTCTCTCTCTCATAGGCGTACAATGAGTTCAGCTGTGCATCATGCCTCAGTTGTCTTTTCTAGGCGTCTAGCCTCAATCCCAGCTGCTCGCGCTCTGTCTCTCTGTCTCTCTCTCTCTCTCTTTCTCTTTCTTTATCTCTCTCTTTCTCTCTCTCTCTCTTTCTCTCTCTCTCTCGCTCGCTCTCTCTCTCTCTCTTTCTCTCTCTCTCTCTTTCTCTCTTTATCTCGCTCTTTCTCTCTCTTGCTCTCGCTCGCTCGCTCTCGCTCTCTCTCGCCCTCTCTCTCTTTCTCTCTCTTTCTCTCTTTCACGCTCACGCTCTCTCTCTCTCTCTCTTTCTCTCTTTCTCTCGTTCTCTCGTTCTCTCTTTCTCTCTTTCTCTTTCTCTCCTTTCTCTTTCTTTCTCTTTCTCTCAATTCAAGGGCTTTATTGGCATGGGAAACTCCCCTCTTTCTCTTCTGTTGGTTGGTGAGTTTGAGTAATGATGATGGCCCATGTTGATGGCTATTCAAAAGACATTTGTCTCTCACAACTGAATTGACCCTCTACACACACACACACACACACACACACACACACACACACACACACACACACACACACACACACACACACACACACACACACACACACACACACACACACACACACACACACACACACACCGCAGTAGGAGTTCATCATATTTACTTCTTGTGACAGAGCTTTTTAGCTAAAGTCACTGATGTATGCACAAGATGAGTTTAGGCTCAACACACACACCTGGACACTTAGCCAGTCCACAAAACATTGCCTTCTCTGAACGTACCCTTCTTAACCAACCGTTCAGACTGTGGAATAGTGCTTTGTTTAAATGACTGTGCAGTGACTCTTGAACGTGCAGTTGATGAAGTGTCATATGCATTACATGTTCTTCTCCAACAATTGTTGCTGGAGCTTCAGTCGGAGTGCTCTTCTCTCTGGTCTTACAAAGTCCCTGCCTTATATTAATCAAGCTCCAAATAAACTCAACAAAAAAAGAAATGTCCTTTCGCTGTCAACTGCGTTTATTTTCAGCAAACTTAACATGTGTAAATATGTTTATGAACATAACAAGATTCAACAACTGAGACATAAACTGAAAAAGTTCCACAGACATGTGACTAACAAAAATGGAATAACGTGTCCCTGAACAAAGGGGGGGTCAAAATCAAAAGTAACAGTCAGTATCTGGTGTGGCCACCAGCTGCATTAAGTACTGCAGTGCATCTCCTCCTCATGGACTGCACCAGATTTGCCAGTTCTTGCTGTGAGATGTTACCCCACTCTTCAACCAAGGCACATGCCAGTTCCCGGCCTTTTTTCGGGGGAATGGCCCTAGCCCTCCCCCTCCGATCCAACAGGTCCCAGACGTGCTCAATGGGATTGAGATCCGGGCTCTTCGCTGGCCATGGCAGAACACTGACATTCCTGTCTTGCAGGAAATCACGCACAGAACAAGCAGTATTGCTGGTGGTATTGTCATGCTGGAGGGTCCTGTCAGGATGAGCCTGCAGGAAGGGTACCACATGAGGGAGGAGGATGTCTTCCCTGTAACGCACAGCATTGAGATTGCCTGCAATGACAAAAAGCTCAGTCCGATGATGCTGTGACACACCGCCCAGACCATGACGGACCCTCCACTTCCAAATCGATCCCGCTCCAGAGTACAGGCCTCGGTGTAACGCTCATTCCTTCAACAATAAACGCGAATCTGACCATCACTCCTGGTGAGACAAAACCGCGACTCATCAGTGAAGAGCACTTTTTGCCAGTCCTGTCTGGTTCAGCGATGGTGGGTTTGCGCCCATGGGCGACGTTGTTGCCGGTGATGTCCGGTGTGCCTACAACAGGTCTGCAAGCCCTCAGTCCAGCCTCTCTCAGCCTATTGCGTACAGTCTGAGCACTGATGGAGGGATTGTGCGTTCTTGGTGTAACTCGGGCAGTTGTTGTTGCCATCCTGTACCTGTCCCGCAGGTGTGATGTTCGGATGTACCGATCCTGTGCAGGTGTTGTACACGTAGTCTGCCACTGCAAGGACGATCAGCTGTCCGTCCTTTCTCCCTGTAGCGCTGTCTTAGGCGTCTCACAGTATGGACATTGCAATTTCTTGCTCAGGTCAGATTTGCAGTCCTCATGCCTCCTTACAGCATGCCTAAGGCACGTTTACGCAGATTAGCAGGGACCCTGGGTGTCTTTCTTTTGGTGTTATTCAGAGTCAGTAGAAAGGCCTCTTTAGTGTCCTAAGTTTTCATAACTGTGACCTTAATTGCCTACCGTCTGTAAGCTGTTAGTGTCTTAACGACCGTTCCACAGGTGCATGTTCCTTAATTGTTTATGGTTCATTGAACAAGCATGGGAAACAGTGTATAAACCCTTTACAATGAAGATCTGTGAAGTTATTTGGATTTTACGAATTATCTTTGAAAGACAGGGTCATGAAAAAGGGATTTTTCATTTTTTGCTGAGTTTAGGCTTTTTCAACCAAATCAAAAAAAAATGTCACATGTGCCGAATACCAAAAGTGCAGGTAGACCTTAAAGTGAAATGCTTACTTACAAGCCCCTAATCAACAATGAAGTTTTAAGAAAAATAAGAGTTAAGAAAATAAGTAGTAAAAAATAAAAGAGCAACAAAACAATAACGAGGCTATATACAGGTGGTACCGGTACCGAGTCAATGTGCGGGGTACAGGTTTGTCGAGGTAATTCAGGTAAAATGTACATGTACTGTAGGTAGGGGTAACGTTACTAACCCAATTTACCAATGTTCTACCTCATTCAACCCCTATTTTTCAATGTTCTAACTCATATAAACCATGTTTACTAATGTTATACCTCATTCAACCCCTATGTTTCAATGTTATACCTCATTCAACCCCTATTTACCAATGTTTTACCTCATTTAAACCCTGTTTACTAATGTTATACCTCATTCAACCCCTATGTTTCAATGTTATACCTCATTTAAACCCTATTTACCAATGTTTTACCTCATTTAAACCATGTTTACTAATGTTCTACCTCATTCAAACCCTATGTACAAATGTTTTACCTCATTCAACCCCTTTTTTACCAATGTTTTACCTCATTCAACCTCTATTTACCAATGTTCTACCTCATTCAACCCTTATTTACCAATGTTTTACCTCATTCAACCCCTATTTACACATTGTTGACCTCATTCAACCCTTATTTACCAATGTTTTAACTCATTCAGCTCCTATTTACCAATGTTCGCACAACACAATGATATCAATCAGATGTCCTCTGATATATACATTACGCATGCACACACACATGCACGCGCACATGTGTGCCCTTTCCTCAGTGGCACTCGCTTCCCCGAGTGTCATCTCTTATGTAGGGAACTGCTAAGCAGTTATCAATAAACATGGCAAAGTGAGAGGGGGAGAAAATCGTCCCAGGAACTGTAATAGATTAATAATGAATGAATAATACATTAAATCATAAACCACTTGTCTAAATGTATCAACATCCATCTGAATGACAAGGATGTAAACAAAGAGGCGTTTTGACAGCCATCGCAGACGCACACACACACACACAGCTATCTTGGGATATGTAATTTACACCCAGAAGGCCACAGTGTCTTTTCATATATTTTAGAAGTGTCTTGTCTTTACAGTGCTAATAACTGGATACTCAGGACTGTGGTGTTTTCCCTGGTGCTGTGTTATATTAACAACAGCATCTCTCTATGTTAAGGTGTCTGAGCTCACTGAAGTCTTAACGTTAAATAAAGAAGCATATGGAAATCACTGGAGGGGAAAAAAACGCAGGACTTTGATGGTTATGTCAAATATGTCTAGCCTGTATATATTTCTACCTTTGTGTGTATATGTTGTTTTTGTGTATTTTTTACATTCATTTAAAATGTAAATATTGCCAGCTACCCGCGATGGAGTTTGTCCCTCGATTAGTCCTCAAAGGGGACAGTGGAGACTTTCATTAGCAATGTGTTGATGTTATCAGGCTTTGGTGCCATTGCTCAGTATGCCGTATTCATCCGCCGCCTTCTAACCGGCTCTACTTTGATTTGATTAAAAGGCTGTCCTCCTTTTTGATTTAGCCTCCACCAGAACTCCAGATGGAATAGGTTGAAAAACTCTTCAAATCTAACTGCATTGTGGGGGGAAATCAAACTCCACAGAAAAAACTAACTCAAGACCTTGATAGAAGTGCATAGCCATGCTGAATTACTTTTGAAAAGTGGGCACTTTTGCACTTTCATTTCTGGCTTTTGGTTCCATAATGAAGACGGTAGGAAATCAGTAGTTGTTTGGATTTGTTGTTAGTCTGTTGCAGCACAAGCTAGGTCTGACATATACAACAGACAACAGTCGTACTGCTGTCTCCAACCCGATTGTCTTTTCTCTATCTATTCCTCTCTCTTTCTTTCTGCCTCTCTTGTTTTCTGTCTCTGTATTTCAACCCCCCTCATTTCAATGCTTCTTTAATTTAACATCTCTCTCCCTCTGCCTCCTCTCTCTCTCTCTCTCTCTCTCTCCTTCCCTCTGCCTCCTCTCTCTCTCTCTCTCTCTCTCTCCTTCCCTCTTTCCTCTCTCTCCTTCCCTCTTTCCTCTCTCTACCCCCGTCTCTGTCTCTGTCTCTGTCTCTCTCTCTCTCTGTCTCTCTCTGTCTCTCTCTCTCTCTCTCTCTCTCTCTCTCTCTCTCTCTCTCTCTCTCTCTGTCTCTCTCTCTCTCTCTCTCTCTCTCTGTCTCTCTCTCCCTCTCTCTCCCTCTCTCTGTCTCTCTCTCTCACTATCTATCTCTCTACCCCTCTCTCTGTCTCTCTCTCTCACTATCTATCTCTCTACCCCTCTCTCTCTCCATCTCTCTCCCTCCCCCTCTCTCTCTTTCTCTCTCTCTATCCCTCTCTCTCTCCATCTCCCCCCCCCCCCTCTCTCTCTCTCCTCTAGTGGAAGGCCAGTGGTTGGACTGGGCTCCGTGGTCTAGGTGCAGTGAAACCTGTTCCACAGGGAGCCAGCAGAGACAGAGGAGGTGTAGTGCATCGGTGCACGGCTGGGCAGAGTGTAAAGGACCACACCAGGAGACCAGGGAGTGTACCAACCCATCTTGTAGTGGTAAGACAAAAATATACACACACATAGAGAACAGACAGACAGACAGACAGACAGACAGACAGACAGACAGACAGACAGACAGACAGACAGACAGACAGACAGACAGACAGACAGACAGACAGACAGACAGACAGACAGACAGACAGACAGACAGACAGACAGACAGACAGACAGACAATATATATATATATATATATATGTGTCTGTGTGTGTATCTGCATGTTATGACATCATATGCATTAAACCATCTCCCATCATTTCTCCACCCTTCCCCTTCCCTCCCTCTCTCTCCAGGTGGGGGTAACTGGGGCAGCTGGAACCACTGGAGTCTGTGCAGTAAGACGTGTGACTCAGGGTGGCAGCGTCGCTTCAGGATGTGTGAGGGGACAGGGATACAGGGTTACCCCTGTGATGGCTCCGGAGAGGAGGTCCGCTCCTGCAACGACAAGAAGTGCCCCGGTCAGAGTCTGTGTGTGTGTTTGTGTCTCAGTGTGTATTTATGTCTCTTTGTGTCTCTGTGTGTGTTTGTCTCTTTTTGTCTCAGTGACTGTTTAAGTCTCGTTGTGTCTCAGTGTGTGTTTCAGTCTCTTTGTGTCTCTCTGTGTGTGTGTCTCTTTGTGTCTCTGTGTGTGTGTGTGTCTCTTTGTGTCTCTGTGTGTGTGTGTCTCTTTGTGTCTCAGTGACTGTTTCAGTCTCTTTGTGTCTCAGTGACTGTTTAAGTCTCTTTGTGTCTCAGTGTGTGTTTAAGTCTCTTTGTGTCTCTGTGTGTGTTTGTCTCTTTGTGTCTCTGTGTGTGTGTGTGTGTCTCTTTGTGTCTCTGTGTGTGTTTACGTCGCTTTGTTTCTCTGTGTGTGTGTGTGTGTGTGTCTCTTTGTGTTTCTGTGTGTGTGTGTGTGTGTGTGTCTCTTTGTGTTTCTGTGTGTGTGTGTGTGTGTGTGTGTTTGTGTGTCTCTCTGTGTTTGTGTGTGTGTGTGTTTGTGTGTGTGTGTGTTCGGGTAGGGACTGTGTGTGTGTGATGGTATGAGGGCTGTGTGTGTGTGTGTCTGTGTGTGTTCATTGAGAGGGCGAACTGTGTGTGATTATTGGTGATAATTTGCGAACATGTTTGTTTTTGTTGAAATGTGTTGTGGTGTATTTGTTTAATAGGCTCAGTTATAAGTGCATTGAGTTACGTGTAGTGGGGGTACATTTGTATCTGTAATGATTGTGGAATGAGGGGAATTGACGGTTCTTCATGTGTCAGTCAAACTGCATCACAGAGAGTGGATGATTCCCTGTGGTGAAGACAACACTATAGCACAGCTTACCCAGCTACCACATAACGTCCTGAGAACCTAATGTTTCTTAGAGCTTGGTGAGAGCATGGTTGTCCATTGGTTATTTAGCATACAACCTTCCCATAATATTCTGCAAATGGTACAGGAGACCCCGCTCGCACATAACGTTCTGAGAACCATATGTTTCTCACGTGGGGATTTCAGTACTTGAGCGTAACGTTTTCTAAAGGGTTCCTCATGGTTCTTTTTAAAGTCATGTTCTCAGAACATTAAGAACAGTTTCCATAAAAAGCAGAAGAAAACATTAGTAATGTTCAAATAACGTTCTAAGAATGTTATTTAAAAACATGTATACAACAGGTGGGTCTTAATCCTGAATGCTGATTGGTTAAAAGCGCATTCCAAACGCTGTCTATTCCACAAGTTACCGTTGGCTAAATCTATGATGTAATAAAATGCCTATTTTCTCTGTTCCATCTGAGTGCACAATCCACTGTTTCATTAGCCCAGCCAGACAATTTCTAAACTTGATCTCAACTAGAAAAAGCCTCTGGACATTATATCATATTTCTTTTAGACTAACATTCAGTTTTCAACATTGGAGATTTGAATAAACCTTGCTGTCTGTCTCTCCGACATTTGCAACATTGTTAAATATTCAAATTCGGTCTCCAGCTTTCCCATAGTAATGAACGTGTCGGGAGTCGGGATAAGACAGACAGGCAGTTTTTCTCAGCCAGCCAGACATGAACCAGCATCATTGTTATGGATATACAGTAAAAGTCAGAAGTTTGGACACACCAATCCATTCAAAGATTTTTCTTTAGACCTCAAAACTTTGAAATAAGACATATGGAATCATGTAGTAACCAAAAAAGTGTTAACAAATCTAAATATTTTTTATATTTGAGATTCTTCAAAGTAGCCACCCTTTGTCTTGACAGATTTGCACACTCTTGGCATTCTCTTAACCAGGTTCATGAGGTAGTCACCTGGAATGCATTTCAATTAACAGGTGTGCCTTGTTCAATGTGAATTCGGGGAATTTATTTTCTTCTTAATGCTTTTGAGCCAATCAGTGGTGACAAGGTAGGGGTGGTATACAGAAGATAGCCCTATTTGGTAAAAGACGAAGTCCATATTATGGCAAGAACAGCTCAAATTAGCAAAGAGAAACGATATGAAGGTCAGTCAATATGGAAAAGTTTCTTCAAGTGCAGTCGCAAAAACCATCAAGCCACAGGAAAGGAAGACCCAGAGTTACCTCTGCTGCAGAGGATAAGTTCATTAGTGCTACCAGCTTTAGAAATTGCAGACCAAATAAATGCTTCACAGAGTTCAATTAACAGACACATCTCAACATCAACTGTTCAGAGGAGACTGCGTGAATCAGGCCTTCATGGTCCAATTGCTGCAAAGAAAAGAAAGAAACCACTACTAAAGGT
>NC_092114.1:8284197-8286439 GCF_045679555.1 Salvelinus alpinus
AGAGATAATGATGGACATATATTGTAGAGGTAATGATGGATATATATTGTAGAGGTAATGATGGATATATATTGTAGAGGTAATGATGGATATATATTGTAGAGGTAATGATGGATATATATTGTAGAGGTAATGATGGATATATATTGTAGAGGTAATGATGGATATATATTGTAGAGGTAATGATGAATATATATTTTAGAGGTAATGATGGATATATATTGTAGAGGTAATGATGGATATATATTGTAGAGATAATGATGGATATATATTGTAGAGGTAATGATGGATATTAATTGTAAAGGTACTGATGGATATAGCGTAAAGGTACTGATGAATATATATTGTAGAGGTAATGATGGATATATATTGTAGAGGTAATTATGAATATTGTAGAAGTAATGATGAATATATACTGCAGAGGTAATGAAATATATAGAAAGAGAGGGTCATAAATACAATGCCTGGGAAAAATGGAATCTGTTGAAGGATAGTATTGAATTGCAGTGTGTGTGTTATATCTAACGCCATCTCTCTCTCTTCTGTCTCTCTGCAGCACCTCATGAGATCTGTAGAGATGAGTACCTTGTAACCATGACCTGGAAAAGAGCCTCGGCTGGAGAAACAGTCTACAACAAGTGTCCGACTAACGCCACTGGTAAACCTGACTATGCTATGACAGTACTGTAACTATGCTGCTATTATAAACCATGATAATGTCGTCTAACAGTCAGGGTCGGGATATGTAACAAACACATTTCCATTGCATTACACACATGTACTAGTGTGCAACGGGACAAATATAAGCACCCCCTAAATTAGAATGTATTTTCTACTGATGTAGTCCAACTGCTACTAGTACTAAGTGTCTGATTACTGCTAGTACTAAGTGTCTGATTACTGCTAGTACTAAGTGTTTGATTACTGCTAGTACTAAGTGTCTGATTACTGCTAGTACTAAGTGTCTGATTACTGCTAGTACTAAGTGTCTGATTACTACTAGTACTAAGTGTCTGATTACTACTAGTACTACGTGTCTGATTACTGCTAGTACTAAGTGTCTGATTACTACTAGTACTAAGTGTCTGATTACTACTAGTACTAAGTGTCTGATTACTGCTAGTACTAAGTGTCTGATTACTGCTAGTACTAAGTGTCTGACTACTGCTAGTACTAAGTGTCTGATTACTACTAGTACTAAGTGTCTGATTACTACTAGTACTAAGTGTCTGATTACTACTAGTACTAAGTGTCTGATTACTACTAGTACTAAGTGTCTGATTACTGCTAGTACTAAGTGTCTGATTACTGCTAGTACTAAGTGTCTGATTACTGCTAGTACTAAGTGTCTGATTACTACTAGTACTAAGTGTCTGATTACTGACTAGTACTAAGTGTCTGATTACTACTAGTACTAAGTGTCTGATTACTACTAGTACTAAGTGTCTGATTACTGCTAGTACTAAGTGTCTGACTACTGCTAGTACTAAGTGTCTGACTACTGCTAGTACTAAGTGTCTGATTACTGCTAGAACTAAGTGTCTGACTACTGCTAGTACTAAGTGTCTGATTACTACTAGTACTAAGTGTCTGATTACTGCTAGTACTAAGTGTCTGACTACTACTAGTACTAAGTGTCTGATTACTACTAGTACTAAGTGTCTGACTACTGCTAGTACTAAGTGTCTGATTACTGCTAGTACTAAGTGTCTGATTACTGCTAGTACTAAGTGTCTGATTACTACTAGTACTAAGTGTCTGATTACTACTAGTACTAAGTGTCTGATTACTACTAGTACTAAGTGTCTGATTACTGCTAGTACTAAGTGTCTGATTACTACTAGTACTAAGTGTCTGATTACTGCTAGTACTAAGTGTCTGATTACTACTAGTACTAAGTGTCTGATTACTACTAGTACTAAGTGTCTGATTACTACTAGTACTAAGTGTCTGATTACTGCTAGTACTAAGTGTCTGATTACTGCTAGTACTAAGTGTCTGATTACTGCTAGTACTAAGTGTCTGATTACTGCTAGTACTAAGTGTCTGATTACTGCTAGTACTAAGTGTCTGATTACTGCTAGTACTAAGTGTCTGACTACTGCTAGTACTAAGTGTCTGACTACTACTAGTACTAAGTGTCTGATTACTGCTAGTACTAAGTGTCTGATTACTGCTAGTACTAAGTGTCTGATTACTACTAGTACTAAGTGTCTGATTACTACTAGTACTAAGTGTCTGA
>NC_092114.1:8286539-8354039 GCF_045679555.1 Salvelinus alpinus
TACTGCTAGTACTAAGTGTCTGATTACTGCTAGTACTAAGTGTCTGACTACTACTAGTACTAAGTGTCTGATTACTGCTAGTACTAAGTGTCTGACTACTGCTAGTACTAAGTGTCTGACTACTGCTAGTACTAAGTGTCTGATTACTGCTAGAACTAAGTGTCTGACTACTGCTAGTACTAAGTGTCTGATTACTACTAGTACTAAGTGTCTGATTACTGCTAGTACTAAGTGTCTGACTACTACTAGTACTAAGTGTCTGATTACTACTAGTACTAAGTGTCTGATTACTGCTAGTACTAAGTGTCTGATTACTACTAGTACTAAGTGTCTGATTACTGCTAGTACTAAGTGTCTGATTACTGCTAGTACTAAGTGTCTGATTACTACTAGTACTAAGTGTCTGATTACTACTAGTACTAAGTGTCTGATTACTACTAGTACTAAGTGTCTGATTACTACTAGTACTAAGTGTCTGATTACTACTAGTACTAAGTGTCTGATTACTACTAGTACTAAGTGTCTGATTACTGCTAGTACTAAGTGTCTGATTACTGCTAGTACTAAGTGTCTGATTACTGCTAGTACTAAGTGTCTGATTACTACTAGTACTAAGTGTCTGATTACTACTAGTACTAAGTGTCTGATTACTACTAGTACTAAGTGTCTGATTACTGCTAGTACTAAGTGTCTGATTACTACTAGTACTAAGTGTCTGATTACTGCTAGTACTAAGTGTCTGATTACTACTAGTACTAAGTGTCTGATTACTGCTAGTACTAAGTGTCTGATTACTACTAGTACTAAGTGTCTGATTACTACTAGTACTAAGTGTCTGATTACTGCTAGTACTAAGTGTCTGATTACTACTAGTACTAAGTGTCTGATTACTGCTAGTACTAAGTGTCTGATTACTACTAGTACTAAGTGTCTGATTACTACTAGTACTAAGTGTCTGATTACTGCTAGTACTAAGTGTCTGATTACTACTAGTACTAAGTGTCTGATTACTGCTAGTACTAAGTGTCTGATTACTACTAGTACTAAGTGTCTGATTACTGCTAGTACTAAGTGTCTGATTACTACTAGTACTAAGTGTCTGATTACTACTAGTACTAAGTGTCTGATTACTGCTAGTACTAAGTGTCTGATTACTACTAGTACTAAGTGTCTGATTACTGCTAGTACTAAGTGTCTGATTACTACTAGTACTAAGTGTCTGATTACTACTAGTACTAAGTGTCTGACTACTGCTAGTACTAAGTGTCTGATTACTACTAGTACTAAGTGTCTGATTACTGCTAGTACTAAGTGTCTGATTACTACTAGTACTAAGTGTCTGATTACTGCTAGTACTAAGTGTCTGATTACTGCTAGTACTAAGTGTCTGATTACTACTAGTACTAAGTGTCTGATTACTACTAGTACTAAGTGTCTGATTACTACTAGTACTAAGTGTCTGATTACTACTAGTACTAAGTGTCTGATTACTACTAGTACTAAGTGTCTGATTACTACTAGTACTAAGTGTCTGATTACTGCTAGTACTAAGTGTCTGATTACTGCTAGTACTAAGTGTCTGATTACTGCTAGTACTAAGTGTCTGATTACTACTAGTACTAAGTGTCTGATTACTACTAGTACTAAGTGTCTGATTACTACTAGTACTAAGTGTCTGATTACTGCTAGTACTAAGTGTCTGATTACTACTAGTACTAAGTGTCTGATTACTGCTAGTACTAAGTGTCTGATTACTACTAGTACTAAGTGTCTGATTACTGCTAGTACTAAGTGTCTGATTACTACTAGTACTAAGTGTCTGATTACTACTAGTACTAAGTGTCTGATTACTGCTAGTACTAAGTGTCTGATTACTACTAGTACTAAGTGTCTGATTACTGCTAGTACTAAGTGTCTGATTACTACTAGTACTAAGTGTCTGATTACTACTAGTACTAAGTGTCTGATTACTGCTAGTACTAAGTGTCTGATTACTACTAGTACTAAGTGTCTGATTACTGCTAGTACTAAGTGTCTGATTACTACTAGTACTAAGTGTCTGATTACTGCTAGTACTAAGTGTCTGATTACTACTAGTACTAAGTGTCTGATTACTACTAGTACTAAGTGTCTGATTACTGCTAGTACTAAGTGTCTGATTACTACTAGTACTAAGTGTCTGATTACTGCTAGTACTAAGTGTCTGATTACTACTAGTACTAAGTGTCTGATTACTACTAGTACTTGTCACGATCGTGTGGAGAGACGGACCAAGATGCAGCGGAATATGAATACATCTTCTTTTATTTGCACGACGAAGATGAACACGAAACGAAACACTTACACAAACTATACAAAACAACAAACGATCGTGAAGCTAAATAACGTAGTGCACACATACAGGCTACAAACGTTCTACATAGACAACTACCCACAAAAGCCTACTGCCTATGGCTACCTTAAATATGGCTCCCAATCAGAGACAAATGAATGACAGCTGTCTCTGATTGAGACCCAATCCAGGCAGCCATAGACATAACTAGACAACCTCACAATTATCTATCCCATACACAATACAACACCCATAGACTAAACAAAACACACACAACATACAATGCCCACCCCAACTCACGCCCTGACCAACTAAACATAATCAAAATAACATAAAAATAGGTCAGGAACGTGAAATAACCCCACCCCTCAAGGTGCGTACTCCGAACGCACCACCAAAAGTCTAGGGGAGGGTCTGGGTGGGCATCTGTCCACGGTGGTGGCTCAGGCTGAGGGCGAGGTCCCCACCCCACCATAATCAATCCCCGCTTCTTTATCCCCCTCACAATGCCCACCCTCCAAATAACCCCACCTAAATTAAGGGGCATCATCAGGATAAGGAGCAGCACCGGAATGAGGGGCAACACCGGAATGAGGGGCAACACCAGAATGAGGGGCAACACCAGAATGAGGGGCAACACCAGAATGAGGGGCAACACCAGAATGACTGGCGGATCCTGGCTGGCTGGCTCTGGACGCTCTTGGCTGGTTGACGGCTCTGGACGGTCATGGCTGGCTGACGGCTCTGTACGGTCATGGCTCGCTGACGGCTCTGGACGGTCATGGCTCGCTGACGGCTCTGGACGGTCATGGCTCGCTGACGGCTCTGGACGGTCATGGCTCGCTGACGGCTCTGGACGGTCATGGCTCGCTGACGGCTCTGGACGGTCATGGCTCGCTGACGGCTCTGGACGGTCATGGCTCGCTGACGGCTCTGGACGGTCATGGCTGGCTGAAGGCTCTGGCTGATCCGGTCTGGCGGAAGGCTCTGGCTGATCCGGTCTGGCGGAAGGCTCTGGCTGATCCGGTCTGGCGGAAGGCTCTGGCTGATCCGGTCTGGCGGAAGGCTCTGGCTGATCCGGTCTGGCGGAAGGCTCTGGCTGATCCGGTCTGGCGGAAGGCTCTAGCGGCTCCTGTCTGGCGGACGGCTCTAGCGGCTCCTGTCTGGCGGACGGCTCTGTAGGCTCATGGCAGACGGGCGGCTTTGCAGGCTCATGGCAGACGGGCGGCTTTGCAGGCTCATGGCAGACGGACAGTTCAGACGGCGTATGGCAGACGGGCAGTTCAGGCGCCGCTGGGCAGACGGGCAGTTCAGGCGCCGCTGGGCAGACGGGCAGTTCAGGCGCCGCTGGGCAGACGGGCAGTTCAGGCGCCGCTGGGCAGACGGGCAGTTCAGGCGCCGCTGGGCAGACGGGCAGTTCAGGCGCCGCTGGGCAGACGGGCAGTTCAGGCGCCGCTGGGCAGACGGGCAGTTCAGGCGCCGCTGGGCAGACGGGCAGTTCAGGCGCCGCTGGGCAGACGGGCAGTTCAGGCGCCGCTGGGCAGACGGCAGACTCTGGCCGGCTGAGACGCACTATAGGCCTGGTGCGTGGTACCGGAACTGGAGGTACCGGGCTAAGGACACGCACCTCAGGGCGAGTGCGGGGAACAACAACAGGGCACACTGGACTCTCGTGGCGCACTCTAGGCCTGGTGCGTGGTACCGGAACTGGAGGTACCGGGCTGAGGGCACGCACCTCAGGGCGAGTGCGGGGAGAAGGAACAGTGCGTACAGGGCTCTGGAGACGCACAGGAGGCTTGGTGCGTGGTGCCGGAACTGGAGGCACTGGGCTGGAGACACGCACCATAGGAAGAGTGCGTGGAGGAGGAACAGGGCTCTGGAGATGCACTGGAAGCCTGGTGCGTGGTGTAGGCACTGGTGGTACTGAGCTGGGGTGGGAAGGTGGCGCCGGATATACCGGACCGTGAAGGAGGACACGTGCTCTTGAGCACCGAGCCTCCCCAACCTTACCAGGTTGAATGGTCCCCGTAGCCCTGCCAGTGCGGCGAGGTGGAATAGCCCGCACTGGGCTATGCAGGCGAACCGGGGACACCACCTGTAAGGCTGGTGCCATGTACGCCGGCCCGAGGAGACGTACTGGAGACCAGATACGTTGGGCCGGCTTCATGGCACTCGGCTCGATGCCCAACCTAGCCCTCCCAGTGCGGCAAGGTGGAATAGCCCGCACTGGGCTAAGCACGCGTACTGGGGACACCGTGCGCTTTACCGCATAACACGGTGTCTGACCAGTACGACGCTCTCTCACTCCACGGCAAGCCCGGGGAGTTGGCTCAGGTATCCAACCCGGCTTCGCCACACTCCCCTTTAACCCCCCCCCCCCAAGAAATTTTTGGGTGTTACTCACGGGCTTTTCAGGCTTCCGTGCAAGACGCGTCCCCTCATAACTCCGGTTCTTCACTCCGGTAGCCTCTGCTCTCCTCAGTGCCTCCAGCTGTTCCCATGGGAGGCGATCCCTTCCAGCCAGGATCTCCTCCCATGTGTAGCAACCTTTACCGTCCAAAACATCCTCCCATGTCCATGAGTCCTGTTTACTTTGCCGCTGTTGTTGGTTCCGCTCACGCTGCTTGATCCTGTTGTGGTGGGTAGTTCTGTCACGATCGTGTGGAGAGACGGACCAAGATGCAGCGGAATATGAATACATCTTCTTTTATTTGCACGACGAAGATGAACACGAAACGAAACACTTACACAAACTATACAAAACAACAAACGATCGTGAAGCTAAATAACGTAGTGCACACATACAGGCTACAAACGTTCTACATAGACAACTACCCACAAAAGCCTACTGCCTATGGCTACCTTAAATATGGCTCCCAATCAGAGACAAATGAATGACAGCTGTCTCTGATTGAGACCCAATCCAGGCAGCCATAGACATAACTAGACAACCTCACAATTATCTATCCCATACACAATACAACACCCATAGACTAAACAAAACACACACAACATACAATGCCCACCCCAACTCACGCCCTGACCAACTAAACATAATCAAAATAACATAAAAATAGGTCAGGAACGTGAAATAACCCCACCCCTCAAGGTGCGTACTCCGAACGCACCACCAAAAGTCTAGGGGAGGGTCTGGGTGGGCATCTGTCCACGGTGGTGGCTCAGGCTGAGGGCGAGGTCCCCACCCCACCATAATCAATCCCCGCTTCTTTATCCCCCTCACAATGCCCACCCTCCAAATAACCCCACCTAAATTAAGGGGCATCATCAGGATAAGGAGCAGCACCGGAATGAGGGGCAACACCGGAATGAGGGGCAACACCAGAATGAGGGGCAACACCAGAATGAGGGGCAACACCAGAATGAGGGGCAACACCAGAATGACTGGCGGATCCTGGCTGGCTGGCTCTGGACGCTCTTGGCTGGTTGACGGCTCTGGACGGTCATGGCTGGCTGACGGCTCTGTACGGTCATGGCTCGCTGACGGCTCTGGACGGTCATGGCTCGCTGACGGCTCTGGACGGTCATGGCTCGCTGACGGCTCTGGACGGTCATGGCTCGCTGACGGCTCTGGACGGTCATGGCTCGCTGACGGCTCTGGACGGTCATGGCTCGCTGACGGCTCTGGACGGTCATGGCTCGCTGACGGCTCTGGACGGTCATGGCTGGCTGAAGGCTCTGGCTGATCCGGTCTGGCGGAAGGCTCTGGCTGATCCGGTCTGGCGGAAGGCTCTGGCTGATCCGGTCTGGCGGAAGGCTCTGGCTGATCCGGTCTGGCGGAAGGCTCTGGCTGATCCGGTCTGGCGGAAGGCTCTGGCTGATCCGGTCTGGCGGAAGGCTCTAGCGGCTCCTGTCTGGCGGACGGCTCTAGCGGCTCCTGTCTGGCGGACGGCTCTGTAGGCTCATGGCAGACGGGCGGCTTTGCAGGCTCATGGCAGACGGGCGGCTTTGCAGGCTCATGGCAGACGGACAGTTCAGACGGCGTATGGCAGACGGGCAGTTCAGGCGCCGCTGGGCAGACGGGCAGTTCAGGCGCCGCTGGGCAGACGGGCAGTTCAGGCGCCGCTGGGCAGACGGGCAGTTCAGGCGCCGCTGGGCAGACGGGCAGTTCAGGCGCCGCTGGGCAGACGGGCAGTTCAGGCGCCGCTGGGCAGACGGGCAGTTCAGGCGCCGCTGGGCAGACGGGCAGTTCAGGCGCCGCTGGGCAGACGGCAGACTCTGGCCGGCTGAGACGCACTATAGGCCTGGTGCGTGGTACCGGAACTGGAGGTACCGGGCTAAGGACACGCACCTCAGGGCGAGTGCGGGGAACAACAACAGGGCACACTGGACTCTCGTGGCGCACTCTAGGCCTGGTGCGTGGTACCGGAACTGGAGGTACCGGGCTGAGGGCACGCACCTCAGGGCGAGTGCGGGGAGAAGGAACAGTGCGTACAGGGCTCTGGAGACGCACAGGAGGCTTGGTGCGTGGTGCCGGAACTGGAGGCACTGGGCTGGAGACACGCACCATAGGAAGAGTGCGTGGAGGAGGAACAGGGCTCTGGAGATGCACTGGAAGCCTGGTGCGTGGTGTAGGCACTGGTGGTACTGAGCTGGGGTGGGAAGGTGGCGCCGGATATACCGGACCGTGAAGGAGGACACGTGCTCTTGAGCACCGAGCCTCCCCAACCTTACCAGGTTGAATGGTCCCCGTAGCCCTGCCAGTGCGGCGAGGTGGAATAGCCCGCACTGGGCTATGCAGGCGAACCGGGGACACCACCTGTAAGGCTGGTGCCATGTACGCCGGCCCGAGGAGACGTACTGGAGACCAGATACGTTGGGCCGGCTTCATGGCACTCGGCTCGATGCCCAACCTAGCCCTCCCAGTGCGGCAAGGTGGAATAGCCCGCACTGGGCTAAGCACGCGTACTGGGGACACCGTGCGCTTTACCGCATAACACGGTGTCTGACCAGTACGACGCTCTCTCACTCCACGGCAAGCCCGGGGAGTTGGCTCAGGTATCCAACCCGGCTTCGCCACACTCCCCTTTAACCCCCCCCCCCCAAGAAATTTTTGGGTGTTACTCACGGGCTTTTCAGGCTTCCGTGCAAGACGCGTCCCCTCATAACTCCGGTTCTTCACTCCGGTAGCCTCTGCTCTCCTCAGTGCCTCCAGCTGTTCCCATGGGAGGCGATCCCTTCCAGCCAGGATCTCCTCCCATGTGTAGCAACCTTTACCGTCCAAAACATCCTCCCATGTCCATGAGTCCTGTTTACTTTGCCGCTGTTGTTGGTTCCGCTCACGCTGCTTGATCCTGTTGTGGTGGGTAGTTCTGTCACGATCGTGTGGAGAGACGGACCAAGATGCAGCGGAATATGAATACATCTTCTTTTATTTGCACGACGAAGATGAACACGAAACGAAACACTTACACAAACTATACAAAACAACAAACGATCGTGAAGCTAAATAACGTAGTGCACACACACAGGCTACAAACGTTCTACATAGACAACTACCCACAAAAGCCTACTGCCTATGGCTACCTTAAATATGGCTCCCAATCAGAGACAAATGAATGACAGCTGTCTCTGATTGAGACCCAATCCAGGCAGCCATAGACATAACTAGACAACCTCACAATTATCTATCCCATACACAATACAACACCCATAGACTAAACAAAACACACACAACATACAATGCCCACCCCAACTCACGCCCTGACCAACTAAACATAATCAAAATAACATAAAAATAGGTCAGGAACGTGAAATAACCCCACCCCTCAAGGTGCGTACTCCGAACGCACCACCAAAAGTCTAGGGGAGGGTCTGGGTGGGCATCTGTCCACGGTGGTGGCTCAGGCTGAGGGCGAGGTCCCCACCCCACCATAATCAATCCCCGCTTCTTTATCCCCCTCACAATGCCCACCCTCCAAATAACCCCACCTAAATTAAGGGGCATCATCAGGATAAGGAGCAGCACCGGAATGAGGGGCAACACCGGAATGAGGGGCAACACCAGAATGAGGGGCAACACCAGAATGAGGGGCAACACCAGAATGAGGGGCAACACCAGAATGACTGGCGGATCCTGGCTGGCTGGCTCTGGACGCTCTTGGCTGGTTGACGGCTCTGGACGGTCATGGCTGGCTGACGGCTCTGTACGGTCATGGCTCGCTGACGGCTCTGGACGGTCATGGCTCGCTGACGGCTCTGGACGGTCATGGCTCGCTGACGGCTCTGGACGGTCATGGCTCGCTGACGGCTCTGGACGGTCATGGCTCGCTGACGGCTCTGGACGGTCATGGCTCGCTGACGGCTCTGGACGGTCATGGCTCGCTGACGGCTCTGGACGGTCATGGCTGGCTGAAGGCTCTGGCTGATCCGGTCTGGCGGAAGGCTCTGGCTGATCCGGTCTGGCGGAAGGCTCTGGCTGATCCGGTCTGGCGGAAGGCTCTGGCTGATCCGGTCTGGCGGAAGGCTCTGGCTGATCCGGTCTGGCGGAAGGCTCTGGCTGATCCGGTCTGGCGGAAGGCTCTAGCGGCTCCTGTCTGGCGGACGGCTCTAGCGGCTCCTGTCTGGCGGACGGCTCTGTAGGCTCATGGCAGACGGGCGGCTTTGCAGGCTCATGGCAGACGGGCGGCTTTGCAGGCTCATGGCAGACGGACAGTTCAGACGGCGTATGGCAGACGGGCAGTTCAGGCGCCGCTGGGCAGACGGGCAGTTCAGGCGCCGCTGGGCAGACGGGCAGTTCAGGCGCCGCTGGGCAGACGGGCAGTTCAGGCGCCGCTGGGCAGACGGGCAGTTCAGGCGCCGCTGGGCAGACGGGCAGTTCAGGCGCCGCTGGGCAGACGGGCAGTTCAGGCGCCGCTGGGCAGACGGGCAGTTCAGGCGCCGCTGGGCAGACGGGCAGTTCAGGCGCCGCTGGGCAGACGGGCAGTTCAGGCGCCGCTGGGCAGACGGCAGACTCTGGCCGGCTGAGACGCACTATAGGCCTGGTGCGTGGTACCGGAACTGGAGGTACCGGGCTAAGGACACGCACCTCAGGGCGAGTGCGGGGAACAACAACAGGGCACACTGGACTCTCGTGGCGCACTCTAGGCCTGGTGCGTGGTACCGGAACTGGAGGTACCGGGCTGAGGGCACGCACCTCAGGGCGAGTGCGGGGAGAAGGAACAGTGCGTACAGGGCTCTGGAGACGCACAGGAGGCTTGGTGCGTGGTGCCGGAACTGGAGGCACTGGGCTGGAGACACGCACCATAGGAAGAGTGCGTGGAGGAGGAACAGGGCTCTGGAGATGCACTGGAAGCCTGGTGCGTGGTGTAGGCACTGGTGGTACTGAGCTGGGGTGGGAAGGTGGCGCCGGATATACCGGACCGTGAAGGAGGACACGTGCTCTTGAGCACCGAGCCTCCCCAACCTTACCAGGTTGAATGGTCCCCGTAGCCCTGCCAGTGCGGCGAGGTGGAATAGCCCGCACTGGGCTATGCAGGCGAACCGGGGACACCACCTGTAAGGCTGGTGCCATGTACGCCGGCCCGAGGAGACGTACTGGAGACCAGATACGTTGGGCCGGCTTCATGGCACTCGGCTCGATGCCCAACCTAGCCCTCCCAGTGCGGCAAGGTGGAATAGCCCGCACTGGGCTAAGCACGCGTACTGGGGACACCGTGCGCTTTACCGCATAACACGGTGTCTGACCAGTACGACGCTCTCTCACTCCACGGCAAGCCCGGGGAGTTGGCTCAGGTATCCAACCCGGCTTCGCCACACTCCCCTTTAACCCCCCCCCCCCAAGAAATTTTTGGGTGTTACTCACGGGCTTTTCAGGCTTCCGTGCAAGACGCGTCCCCTCATAACTCCGGTTCTTCACTCCGGTAGCCTCTGCTCTCCTCAGTGCCTCCAGCTGTTCCCATGGGAGGCGATCCCTTCCAGCCAGGATCTCCTCCCATGTGTAGCAACCTTTACCGTCCAAAACATCCTCCCATGTCCATGAGTCCTGTTTACTTTGCCGCTGTTGTTGGTTCCGCTCACGCTGCTTGATCCTGTTGTGGTGGGTAGTTCTGTCACGATCGTGTGGAGAGACGGACCAAGATGCAGCGGAATATGAATACATCTTCTTTTATTTGCACGACGAAGATGAACACGAAACGAAACACTTACACAAACTATACAAAACAACAAACGATCGTGAAGCTAAATAACGTAGTGCACACATACAGGCTACAAACGTTCTACATAGACAACTACCCACAAAAGCCTACTGCCTATGGCTACCTTAAATATGGCTCCCAATCAGAGACAAATGAATGACAGCTGTCTCTGATTGAGACCCAATCCAGGCAGCCATAGACATAACTAGACAACCTCACAATTATCTATCCCATACACAATACAACACCCATAGACTAAACAAAACACACACAACATACAATGCCCACCCCAACTCACGCCCTGACCAACTAAACATAATCAAAATAACATAAAAATAGGTCAGGAACGTGACAGTACTAAGTGTCTGATTACTACTAGTACTAAGTGTCTGACTACTACTAGTACTAAGTGTCTGATTACTGCTAGTACTAAGTGTCTGATTACTACTAGTACTAAGTGTCTGATTACTACTAGTACTAAGTGTCTGACTACTGCTAGTACTAAGTGTCTGATTACTACTAGTACTAAGTGTCTGATTACTGCTAGTACTAAGTGTCTGACTACTGCTAGTACTAAGTGTCTGATTACTACTAGTACTAAGTGTCTGATTACTACTAGTACTAAGTGTCTGACTACTGCTAGTACTAAGTGTCTGATTACTACTAGTACTAAGTGTCTGATTACTACTAGTACTAAGTGTCTGATTACTACTAGTACTAAGTGTCTGATTACTACTAGTACTAAGTGTCTGATTACTACTAGTACTAAGTGTCTGATTACTACTAGTACTAAGTGTCTGACTACTACTAGTACTAAGTGTCTGATTACTACTAGTACTAAGTGTCTGATTACTACTAGTACTAAGTGTCTGATTACTACTAGTACTAAGTGTCTGATTACTACTAGTACTAAGTGTCTGATTACTGCTAGTACTAAGTGTCTGATTACTACTAGTACTAAGTGTCTGATTACTACTAGTACTAAGTGTCTGATTACTGCTAGTACTAAGTGTCTGATTACTACTAGTACTAAGTGTCTGATTACTGCTAGTACTAAGTGTCTGATTACTACTAGTACTAAGTGTCTGATTACTACTAGTACTAAGTGTCTGATTACTACTAGTACTAAGTGTCTGATTACTGCTAGTACTAAGTGTCTGATTACTGCTAGTACTAAGTGTCTGATTACTGCTAGTACTAAGTGTCTGATTACTGCTAGTACTAAGTGTCTGATTACTGCTAGTACTAAGTGTCTGACTACTGCTAGTACTAAGTGTCTGACTACTACTAGTACTAAGTGTCTGATTACTGCTAGTACTAAGTGTCTGATTACTGCTAGTACTAAGTGTCTGATTACTACTAGTACTAAGTGTCTGATTACTACTAGTACTAAGTGTCTGACTACTACTAGTACTAATCACAACATCATTCATGTTTGTAAAGTTCCTTTGTCACGTGCAAGACCTACAGAGTGTTGTATGGTTGAGGTAGTGTATAGTGTGAAAAGTAATACATTCTGGTTAATATTGTGGTGCTGTAGATTCATGTTATTTTCTATCAGAAGTTTATTTCAGAGCAGGTGCCTACTTAGACACTGTCCTCAGGCACTCACTGTAACTAATAATATACTGCTGCATAGATGAGGACTTTGAAATGTGTATGTGTATGTGTATGTGTATGTGTGTGTGTGTGTGTGTGTGTGTGTGTGTGTGTGTGTGTGTGTGCGTGCGTGCGTGCGTGCGTGCGTGCGTGCGTGCGTGCGTGCGTGCGTGCGTGCGTGGAATCTATTCCAGCAGAGAAGGTAGTTTGTACGGTATCTAGATGTCTTCACCATGAAGTTGGACCTGTTCCGAAATGGATCTGTAGCTTTCCAACCCAGACCCGATTTACATACAGTTGAAGTCGGAAGTTTACATACACCTTAGTCAAATACACTTAAACTCATTTTTTCACAATTCCTGACATTTAATCCTAGTAAAGATTCCCTGTCTTAGGTCAGTTAGGATCATCACTTTATTTTAAGAATGTGAAATGTCAGAATAATAGTAGAGAGAATGATTTATTTCAGCTTTTATTTCTTTCATCACATTCCCAGTGGGTCAGAAGTTTTTCATACACTCAATAAGTATTTGGTAGCATTGCCTTTAAATTGTTTAACTTGGGTCAAATGTTTTGGGTAGCCTTCCACAAGCTTCCCACAATAAGTTGGATGAATTTTGTCCCATTCCTGAAAGAGCTGGTGTAACTGAGTCAGATTTGTAGGCCTCCTTGCTCGCACACACTTTTCAGTTCTGTTCACAATTATTCTATGGGATTGAGGTCAGGGCTTTGTGATAGCCACTCCAATTTCTTGACTTTCGTGTCCTTAAGACATTTTGCCCCAACTTTGGAAGTATGCTTGGGTTCATTGGCCATTTAGAAGACCCATTTGTGACCAAGCTTTATGAACTTCCTGACTGATGTCTTGAGATGTTGCTTCAATATATCCACATAATTCTTATTCCTCATGATGCCATCTATTTTGTGAAGTGCACCAGTCCCTCCTGCAGCAAACCACCCCACAACATGATTCTGCCACCCCCATGCATCACGGTTGGGATGGTGTTCTTCAGCTTGCAAGCATCCCCCTTTTTCCTACAAACATAATGATGGTCATTACGGCCAAACAGTTCTATTTTTGTTTCATCAGACCAGAGGACATTTCTCCAAAAGGTACAATCTTTGTCCCCATGTGCAGTTGCAAGCCGTAGTCTGGTTTCTTTATGGCGGTTTTGGAGCAGTGGCTTCTTCCTTGCTGAGCGGCCTTTCAGGTTATGTTGATATAGGACTCGTTTTACTGTGGATATAGATACTTTTGTACCTGTTTCCTCCAGCATCTTCACAAGGTCCTTTGCTGTTGTTCTGGGGTTGATTTGCAAGTAAATGAATCTCCAGGAGACAGAACGCATCTCCTTCCTGAGCAGTATGACGGCTGCCTGGTCCCATGGTGTTTATACTTGCGTACTATTGTTTGTACAGATGAACATGGTACCTTCAGGCATTTGGAAATAGTTCCCAAGGATGAACCTGACTTGTGGAGGTCTACAATTTTGGCTAATTTCTTTAGATTTTCCCATGATGTCAATCAAAGAAGCACTGCGTTTGAAGGTAGGCCTTGAAATACATCCATAGGTACACCTCCAATTGACTCAAAATGTCAATTAGCCTATCAGAAGTTTATAAAGCCATGACATAATTTTCTGGAATTTTCCAAGCTGTTTAAAGGCACAGTCAATTGTGTCAATGTAAATTTCTGACCCACTGGAATTATGATACAGTGAATTATCAGTGAAATAATCGATCTGTGAACAATTTGTGGAAATAATACTTGTGTCATGCACAAAGTAGATGTCCTAACCAATTTGCCAAAACTATAGTTTGTTAACAAGAAATTTGTGGAGTGATTGAAAAACGAGTTTTAATAACTCCAAGTGTATGTAAACTTCCGACTTCAACTGTAAATCTCCCGGGTGGCGCAGTGGTCTAGGGCACTGCATCGCAGTGCTAGCTGCGCCACCAGAGTCTCTGGGTTCACGCCCAGGCTCTGTCGCAGCCGGCCGCAACCGGGAGGTCCGTGGGGGGACGCACAATTGGCATAGCGTCGTCCGGGTTAGGGAGGGTTTGGCCGGTAGGGATATCCTTGTCTCAGTATGTAAAATGTAATAAAATGTATGCACTCTACTGTAAGTCGCTCTGGATAAGAGCTTCTGCTAAATGACTAAAATGTAAATGTAAATGTATTTAAAAAATATATAGACCCGTTCCAAACGAACGGACCCGAGGACAACTAGACCCGTTCTGTATAGACCTGGTCAGATCCAGACCCAGTCCGATCTGATCCAAGTGATGGAAGCAGGCGGGGGAGGGGCCGTACTGGAGCGAGTGACACGGGGAACAGGGAGGATGAGACAAGAGACAGCAACCAACCAACCGACTCGCACTATAGTAGACTAATAGCTGCCATAGCTAGGTTATTCATCATCCAATACGATTATGTAGTACCTGTCTTGACTCCATGAAACCGGGAGAAGCATGTTAAGCTAGCTAAACCTGTTGTAGCAGCCTACCTGTTGTATTTAAACTTTTTTAAATTGGCAAGTCAGTTAAGAACAAAGTCTTATTTACAATGACAGCCTACCCCAGTCAAACCCGGACGACGCTGGGCCAATTGTGTGTCGCCCTGTGGGACTCCCAATCTCTGCCAGATGTGATGCAGCCTGGATTCGAACCAGGGACTGCAGTGACACCTCTTGCACTGAGATGCAGTGCCTTAGAGCGCTGCTCCACTCAGGAGTCCAACTGTTGTAGGAGCCTACCTGTTGTAGAAGCCTACCTGTTGTAGGAGCCCACCTGTTGTAGGAGCCTACCTGTTGTAGGAATCCACCTGTTGTAGGAACCTACCTGTTGTAGAAGCCTACCTGTTGTAGGAGCCTACCTGTGGTAGGAACCTACCTGTTGTAGAAGCCTACCTGTTGTAGGAGCCCACCTGTTGTAGGAGCCCACCTGTTGTAGGAGCCCAACTGTTGTAGGAGCCCACCTGTTGTAGAAGCCCAACTGTTGTAGGAGCCTACCTGTTGTAGGAGCCCACCTGTTGTAGAAGCCTACCTGTTGTAGGAGCCTACCTGTTGTAGAAGCCTACCTGTTGTAGGAGCCTACCTGTTGTAGGAGCCTACCTGTTGTAGGAGCTCACCTGTTGTAGGAGCTCACCTGTTGTAGGAGCCCACCTGTTGTAGGAGCCCACCTGTTGTAGAAGCCCACCTGTTGTAGAAGCCCACCTGTTGTAGAAGCCCACCTGTTGTAGGAGCCTACATGTTGTAGGAGCCTACCTGTTGTAGAAGCCTACCTGTTGTAGGAGCCTACCTGTTGTAGGAGCCTACCTGTTGTAGGAGCCTACCTGTTGTAGAAGACTACCTGTTGTAGGAGCCTACCGGTTGTAGAAGCCTACCTGTTGTAGGAGCCTACCTGTTGTAGAAGCCTACCTGTTGTAGGAGCCTACCTGTTGTAGGAGCCCACCTGTTGTAGGAGCCTACCTGTTGTAGGAGCCCAACTGTTGTAGGAGCCCACCTGTTGTAGGAGCCCACCTGTTGTAGGAGCCCACCTGTTGTAGGAGCCCACCTGTTGTAGGAGCCCACCTGTTGTAGGAGCCCAACTGTTGTAGAACCTACCTGTTGTAGGAGCTCACCTGTTGTAGGAGCCCACCTGTTGTAGGAGCCCTCCTGTTGTAGGAGCTCACCTGTTGTAGGAGCCTACCTGTTGTAGGAGCCTACCTGTTGTAGGAGCCTACCTGTTGTAGGAGCCCACCTGTTGTAGGAGCCCAACTGTTGTAGAAGCCTACCTGTTGTAGGAGCTCACCTGTTGTAGGAGCCTACCTGTTGTAGGAGCCCACCTGTTGTAGAAGTCTACCTGTTGTAGAAGCCTACCTGTTGTAGGAGCCCAACTGTTGTAGGAGCCCACCTGTTGTAGAAGCCTACCTGTTGTAGAAGCCTACCTGTTGTAGAAGCCTACCTGTTGTAGTAGCCTACCTGTTGTAGGAGCCCACCTGTTGTAGGAGCCTACCTGTTGTAGGAGCCCACCTGTTGTAGGAGCCTACCTGTTGTAGGAGCCCACCTGTTGTAGGAGCCCAACTGTTGTAGGAGCCCACCTGTTGTAGAAACCCACCTGTTGTAGGAGCCTACCTGTTGTAGGAGCCCACCTGTTGTAGGAGCCTACCTGTTGTAGGAGCCTACCTGTTGTAGGAGCCCACCTGTTGTAGAAGTCTACCTGTTGTAGGAGCCTACCTGTTGTAGGAGCCTACCTGTTGTAGGAGCCCACCTGTTGTAGAAGCCCACCTGTTGTAGGAGCCTACCTGTTGTAGGAGCCCACCTGTTGTAGGAGCCTACCTGTTGTAGGAGCCTACCTGTTGTAGAAGCCTACCTGTTGTAGGAGCCCACCTGTTGTAGAAGCCTACCTGTTGTAGAAGCCTACCTGTTGTAGGAGCCCACCTGTTGTAGGAATCCACCGGTTGTAGGAACCTACCTGTTGTAGAAGCCCACCTGTTGTAGGAGACTACCTGTTGTAGGAGCCCACCTGTTGTAGAAGCCTACCTGTTGTAGGAGCCTACCTGTTGTAGAAGCCTACCTGTTGTAGGAGCCTACCTGTTGTAGGAGCCCACCTGTTGTAGGAGCCCAACTGTTGTAGGAGCCCACCTGTTGTAGGAGCCTACCTGTTGTAGGAGCCTACCTGTTGTAGGAGCCTACCTGTTGTAGAAGCCTACCTGTTGTAGGAGCCTACCTGTTGTAGGAGCCCACCTGTTGTAGGAGCCCACCTGTTGTAGGAGCCTACCTGTTGTAGGAGCCCACCTGTTGTAGGAGCCTACCTGTTGTAGGAGCCCACCTGTTGTAGGAGCCTACCTGTTGTAGGAGCCCACCTGTTGTAGGAGCACACCTGTTGTAGGAGCCCAACTGTTGTAGGAGCCCACCTGTTGTAGGAGCCCACCTGTTGTAGGAGCCCACCTTCTGTAGGAGCCCAACTGTTGTAGAAGCCTACCTGTTGTAGGAGCTCACCTGTTGTAGGAGCCCACCTGTTGTAGGAGCCCACCTGTTGTAGGAGCCTACCTGTTGTAGGAGCCCACCTGTTGTAGAAGCCTACCTGTTGTAGGAGCCCAACTGTTGTAGAAGCCTACCTGTTGTAGGAGCTCACCTGTTGTAGGAGCCCACCTGTTGTAGGAGCCTACCTGTTGTAGGAGCTCACCTGTTGTAGGAGCCTACCTGTTGTAGGAGCTCACCTGTTGTAGGAGCCCACCTGTTGTAGAAGCCTACCTGTTGTAGGAGCTCACCTGTTGTAGGAGCCCACCTGTTGTAGGAGCCCACCTGTTGTAGGAGCCTACCTGTTGTAGGAGCCCACCTGTTGTAGGAGCCCAACTGTTGTAGAAGCCTACCTGTTGTAGGAGCCTACCTGTTGTAGGAGCCTACCTGTTGTAGGAGCCTACCTGTTGTAGGAGCCCACCTGTTGTAGAAGCCCACCTGTTGTAGGAGTCTACCTGTTGTAGGAGCCCACCTGTTGTAGAAGCCTACCTGTTGTAGAAGCCTACCTGTTGTAGGAGCCTACCTGTTGTAGAAGCCTACCTGTTGTAGGAGACTACCTGTTGTAGAAGCCCACCTGTTGTAGAAGCCTACCTGTTGTAGGAGCCTACCTGTTGTAGAAGCCTACCTGTTGTAGGAGCCCACCTGTTGTAGAAGCCCACCTGTTGTAGAAGCCTACCTGTTGTAGAAGCCTACCTGTTGTAGGAGCCCACCTGTTGTAGGAATCCACCTGTTGTAGGAGCCTACCTGTTGTAGAAGCCCACCTGTTGTAGGAGACTACAGTACCTGTTGGCTCTTGGTCATTGTAGTCTATCCATCTCTTTCAACTTTTAATTCCATCATTGTAATTCCATCTTCCATTGATTAGATATCCTCTACAATTTGCCACAAACTGAGTCTTTATGACAGTAGTGTATTGCCTCTTTGATGACTTATGATGGCCAACAACGAGCTACACGCGCCACTCATGAAAGGCAAAGAGCAGCAGCATAAATGATAAAATGTCTCTCACTCTCTCTACTGCAGCAGTCGTGTTCAGATCTTTTAGGGGACCTTCCGGACAAGTCAGTTAAAATGACTCATATCCGAGACCTGTCAATCATATCATATCCAACCCAGACCGGTGACATTATTTAGAATTCTGGACCCGCCTGGGTCCCAGATGGATTGTCGTGTATTCGGGTACAGGTGGATCCGTGAAGACCTGCAATGGTGTCCCACAGGGCCCAAGTTTCAGTTTCATCAATGGTGTCCCACAGGGCCCAAGTTTCAGTTTCATCAATGGTGTCCCACAGGGCCCAAGTTTCAGTTTCATCAATGGTGTCCCACAGGGCCCAAGTTTCAGTTTCATCAATGGTGTCCCACAGGGCCCAAGTTTCAGTTTCATCAATGGTGTCCCACAGGGCCCAAGTTTCAGTTTCATCAATGGTGTCCCACAGGGCCCAAGTTTCAGTTTCATCAATGGTGTCCCACAGGGCCCAAGTTTCAGTTTCATCAATGGTGTCCCACAGGGCCCAAGTTTCAGTTTCATCAATGGTGTCCCACAGGGCCCAAGTTTCAGTTTCATCAATGGTGTCCCACAGGGCCCAAGTTTCAGTTTCATCAATGGTGTCCCACAGGGCCCAAGTTTCAGTTTCATCAATGGTGTCCCACAGGGCCCAAGTTTCAGTTTCATCAATGGTGTCCCACAGGGCCCAAGTTTCAGTTTCATCAATGGTGTCCCACAGGGCCCAAGTTTCAGTTTCATCAATGGTGTCCCACAGGGCCCAAGTTTCAGTTTCATCAATGGTGTCCCACAGGGCCCAAGTTTCAGTTTCATCAATGGTGTCCCACAGGGCCCAAGTTTCAGTTTCATCAATGGTGTCCCACAGGGCCCAAGTTTCAGTTTCATCATAAGTTATTTCTGTGTTTCCCTCTCAATATCTGTGTACATGTATACTATGTGTGTGACCTTATTGAGTAGTTGTATATTAGATAGTGTTAGGTGGATGGTTGACCTGAGGTTGACCTCAGCTCTACATTATAGTGGGTATACTCTGTTGGAAACATGTTACAATGAGAATGTCATGAGGTTACTGGATAACATGAAACCAATGTGTTATTGCTGTTAAGTTTTATATAATAATGGTATCTCGTTCTCTCCTCTCTCTAGGATCTGCTAGTCGTCGTTGCTTACTGGACGCTAATGGAGTTGCTTACTGGGGTCCTCCGAGCTTCGCCAGATGCGTCTCGATGGAATTCAGATATTTACATTTATCTGTAAGTCCCTTTTTCACGCTCTCTCTTTTCACATCTAATTTATTCAAATACAGTTTGTCTTGTATAACATGCTCAATGAGCCACCTGTGCCGTGACGTTATTGTAAATGCATTTTAGTAAGCTACCTTCTATCCAGATGGCACATAATACCACATAGAGAACTAGCAGAAAGTCTTCTGTTCTTTTCATAGTTAGGAGTAAGTCATAGCCAAGCCATTTGAAAGTTGTACATTTGAAATGCACATGTGCTCGATGTTGTCTTCTACTTCCTCAATATTTCCATCGCTATTTCAAAACTACGGACCTCCTTTCTTCTTCTAGCCTGTAAAATGAACAACTCAATGATAAAACAGATCGCTGTTTTAATAAATCATTTGTTCTCAAAGACTGACCTGGCACAACTAAGGTTGAATAAATGAATTATTTTGACGCCCACATCGTATTTGTTTGCCCATCAATAGACGTGGGATTGTATTCATAAAGTGTCTTATAGTAAGAGTTCTGAGATCAGTTTTGGCCGTTTAAATAATAATGAATAATATTACATGAACATGTGGAGCCTGATCCTAGATCAGCACTCCAACTGAGATGGTTTATGTTTTCTGGCCCTGAATAACTTTCTGTGAGAAGTTTGTCCAGTTAGTCATAAGTAGCATTGTCATCACTCTAAACACTTTCTCCCTTCCTAATGAGTTGCTGCTTTCATCCATTGTTTAATGAATGCATTGGTTAATCATTGACTAATCTCTTATGGACAGATTCTCATGGAAGTTGAAACGGCGAGAATCTGTGAAGGCTCACATAGAGTGATTACGAACAGCAGTAGTTACTGGTTTTTGGTGTTCGTCGTTGAGGATTTGGATGAATCAGGATTGGGCAAAGGCGTTGCTTAAACGGGCGCAGTGAAGCGAAAATGTCCTTTTTGGCCATTATAAATACAAGTGAAATTAGCGGAAGGAGTGGTTTGGCCAATAGTTTCCGTTTGCAAGGGAGGAAACGTCGCTTCCTTCCTTTACACAAAGGTAATCACAATAGTTAACAAGAAATTACACTTTCTTTTAGATAATTTTACTTCTAGGTAACTGAGATTAATCATCGACTGTCTTACTGCGTGACCTCTGACCGCCTGTCTCCATGGCGATAATGGAAGCCAGCGGGGTGGCCACCAGGCGTGCTGTGATTGGTTGATTGCACTGTTAGCCTAGGCCTGCGTTCACCACTAACCTTTCATTAGCATGGAACTGCGGTTCATTAGGTTTGATTGCTGTTGTGACTGATGATCACTGTTCTGTGTGTGTGTGTGTGTGTGTGTGTGTGTGTGTGTGTGTGTGTGTGTGTGTGTGTGTGTGTGTGTGTGTGTGTGTGTGTGTGTGTGTGTGTGTGTGTGTGTGTGTGTGTGTGTGTGTGTGTGTGTGTGTGTGTGTGTGTGTGTGTGTGGGCTAGGAGCTAAGGGCTAGGAGCTGAGGGCTAGGAGCTGAGGGCTAGGTGCTGAGGGCTAGGTGCTGAGGGCTAGGTGCTGAGGGCTAGGTGCTGAGGGCTAGGTGCTGAGGGCTAGGGGCTGAGGGCTAGAGGCTGAGGGCTAGAGGCTGAGGGCTAAGGGCTGAGGGCTAAGGGCTGAGGGCTAGAGGCTGAGGGCTAGGTATTGGAGGCAAGGTACTGAGGGCTAGGGGCTGAGGGCTAGGTATTGAGGGCTAGGTACTGAGGGCTAGGAGCTGAGGGCTAGGGGTTGAGGGCTAAGGGATGAGGGCTGAGGGCTAGGTTCTCATGGCTAGGGGCTCATGGCTAGGTGCTGAGGGCTAGGAGCTTTGGGCTAGGAGCTTTGGGCTAGGGGCTGAGGGCTAGGGGCTGAGGGCTAGGTATTGGGAGCTAGGTACTGAGGGCTAGGGGCTGAGGGCTAGAGGCTGAGGGCTAGAGGCTGAGGGCTAGAGGCTGAGGGCTAAGGGCTAAGGGCTGAGGGCTAGAGATTGGAGGCAAGGTACTGAGGGCTGGGAGCTGAGGGCTAGGTATTGAGGGCTAGGTACTGAGGGCTAGGAGCTGAGGGCTAGGTGCTGAGGGCTAGGGGCTGAGGGCTAGGTGCTGAGGGCTAGGTGCTGAGGGCTAGAGGCTGAGGGCTATGAGCTGAGGGCTAGGGGCTGAGGGCTAAGGGCTGAGGGCTAGAGGCTGAGGGCTAGGTATTGGAGGCAAGGGGCTGAGGGCTAGGGGCTGAGGGCTAGGGGTTGAGGGCTAGGTATTGGAGGCAAGGTGCTGAGGGCTAGGATCTAGGGGCTGAGGGTTAGGGGCTGTGGGCTAGGGGCTGAGGGTTAGGGGCTGAGGGCTAGGAGCTGAGGGCTAGTGGCTGAGGGCTAGTGGCTGAGGGCTAGTGGCTGAGGGCTAGTGGCTGAGGGCTAGTGGCTGAGGGCTAGGGGTTGAAGGGTAGGGGCTGAGGGCTAGGGGCTGAGGGCTAGGGGCTGAGGGCTAGGGGCTGATGGATAGGGGCCGAGGGCTAGGAGCTGAGAGCTAGGGGCTGAGGGATAGGGGCTGGGGATAGGGGCTGAGGGCTAGGAGTTGAGAGCTAGAGAATGAGGGCTAGGTATTGGAGGCAAGGTACTGAGGGCTAGGGACCGAGGGCTAGGTATTGAGGGCTAGGTACTGAGGGTTAGGAGCTGAGGGCTAGGTGCTGAGGGTTAGGAGCTGAGGGCTAGGTGCTGAGGGCTAGGGGCTGAGGGCTAGGTGCTGAGGGCTAGGGGCTGAGGGCTAGGTGCTGAGGGATAGGTTTTGGGAGCTAGGTACTGAGGGCTAGGAGCTGAGGGCTAGAGGCTGAGGGCTAGGGGCTGAGGGCTAGGGGCTAGGGGCTGAGGGCTAGGTATTGGAGGCAATGTGCTGAGGGGTAGGGGCTGAGGGCTAGGGGTTGAGGGCTAAGGGCTGAGGGCTAGGGGCTAGGGGCTGAGGGTTAGGGGCTGTGGGCTAGGGGCTGAGGGTTAGGGGCTGAGGGCTAGGAATTGAGGGCTAGTGGCTGAGGGCTAGTGGCTGAGGGGTAGGGGTTGAGGGCTAGGAGCTGAGGGGTATGATCTGAGGGGTAGGGGCTGAGGGCTATGATCTGAGGGGTAGCGGCTGAGGGCTAGGAGCTGAGGGCTAGGGGCTGAGGGCTATGATTTGAGGGCTAGCTGCTGAGGGCTAGGGGCTGAGGGCTAGGGGCTGAGGGCTAGGTACTGAGGGCTAGGTACTGATGGTTAGGTGCTGAGGGCTGGAGGCTGAGAGCTAGGAACTCATGGCTAGGGGCTCAGGGCTAGGTACTGAGGACTAGGGGCTGATGGTTAGGGGCTGAGGGCTCATGGCTAGGGGCTGAGGGCTATGTACTTGACCAAGATACTGGTCATTCATGACATTCACTTCCCATACATACCTATAATACCTACTGATCCCAAGCAAAGATAGAAAAGATTAATATGGATAAGATGTCTCAGATCTTTCTCTCTACTCTCTGCTCTCTACCTCACCTCTCTTTCTCTCGCTCTCTCTGTACTCTCTACCTCTCTCTACTCTCTACACCACCTCTATCTCTCTCTCTCTGTCTCTCTCTCTTTCTTGTTTTCTCTCTGTCATTCTCTTGTTCACTCTCTCTTTCTCTCTCTCTTTCTCTTGTTCTCTCCCCCTCTCTCCCCTCCCAATCTCTCTCTAACCCGTGTTTCTATACCCCCTCTCCTCCCATGCTCTCTCTAACCCGTGTTTCTATACCCCCTCTCCTCCCATGCTGTCTCTAACCCGTGTTTCTATACCCCCTCTCCTCCCATGCTGTCTCTAACCCGTGTTTCTATACTCCCTCTCCTCCCATGCTGTCTCTAACCCGTGTTTCTATACTCCCTCTCCTCCCATGCTGTCTCTAACCCGTGTTTCTATACCCCCTCTCCTCCCATGCTGTCTCTAACCCGTGTTTCTATACCCCCTCTCCTCCCATGCTGTCTCTAACCCGTGTTTCTCTCCCCCCTCTCCTCCCATGCTGTCTCTAACCCGTGTTTCTATACCCCCTCTCCTCCCATGCTGTCTCTAACCCGTGTTTCTATACCCCCTCTCCTCCCATGCTGTCTCTAACCCGTGTTTCTCTCCCCCCTCTCCTCCCCTGCTGTCTCTAACCCGTGTTTCTCTCCCCCCTCTCCTCCCCTGCTGTCTCTAACCCGTGTTTCTCTCCCCCCTCTCCTCCCATGCTGTCTCTAACCCGTGTTTCTCTCCCCCCTCTCCTCCCCTGCTGTCTCTAACCCGTGTTTCTCTCCCCCCTCTCCTCCCATGCTGTCTCTAACCCGTGTTTCTCTCCTCCCTCTCCTCCCCTGCTGTCTCTAACCCGTGTTTCTCTCCCCCCTCTCCTCCCATGCTGTCTCTAACCCGTGTTTCTCTCCCCCCTCTCCTCCCCTGCTGTCTCTAACCCGTGTTTCTCTCCCCCCTCTCCTCCCCTGCTGTCTCTAACCTGTGTTTCTCTCCCCCCTCTCCTCCCATGCTGTCTCTAACCCGTGTTTCCCTCCCCCCTCTCCTCCCCTGCTGTCTCTAACCCGTGTTTCTCTACCCCCTCTCCTCCCCTGCTGTCTCTAATCCGTGTTTCTCTCCCCCCTCTCCTCCCATGCTGTCTCTAACCCGTGTTTCTCTCCCCCCTCTCCTCCCCTGCTGTCTCTAACCCGTGTTTCTCTCCCCCCTCTCCTCCCATGCTCTCTCTAACCCGTGTTTCTCTCCCCCCTCTCCTCCCCTGCTGTCTCTAATCCGTGTTTCTCTCCCCCCTCTCCTCCCATGCTGTCTCTAACCCGTGTTTCTCTCCCCCCTCTCCTCCCATGCTGTCTCTAACCCGTGTTTCTCTCCCCCCTCTCCTCCCCTGCTGTCTCTAACCCGTGTTTCTCTCCCCCCTCTCCTCCCATGCTGTCTCTAACCCGTGTTTCTCTCCCCCCTCTCCTCCCAATCTGTCTCTAACCCATGTTTCTCTCCCCCCTCTCCTCCCCTGCTGTCTCTAACCCGTGTTTCTCTCCCCCCTCTCCTCCCCTGCTGTCTCCAGTTGCGAGAGCATCTTGCGAAGGGTCAGAGGACCCTGGCTGGAGAGGGCATGTCTCAGGTCGTGAGGAATCTCCTGGAGCTCTTACAGAGGAGGAGCTATTACAGCGGTGACCTCCTGTTCTCCACCGAGATTCTCCGAAATGTGACGGACACCTTCAAGAGAGCAACCTACATCCCAGCTCCCGACGACACACAGGTGGGTGGGGAGGACACAAATACACACCCAGACACACACACGCACGCAAACACACACACACGCACAAACGTTCAAGAGAGCAAACTACAGCTCCTGACTGTAGTTGGGTGACTCGCAGGTGGGTGACGTATACAGACAGATAAAACACACACGCCTACAGGGAGAATACAGACAGATATTACACACACGCCTACAGGGAGAATACAGACAGATAGAACACACACACCTACAGGAGGAATACAGACAGATAAAACACACACACCTACAGGGAGAATACAGACAGATAAAACAAACACACCTACAGGGAGAATACAGACAGATAAAACACACACACCTACAGGGAGAATACAGACAGATAAAACAAACACACCTACAGGGAGAATACAGACAGATAAAACACACACACCTACAGGGAGAATACAGACAGATAAAACACACACACCTACAGGGAGAATACAGACAGATAAAACACACACACCTACAGGGAGAATACAGACAGATAAAACACACACACCTACGTCCCTACATGTTGCATGTACACTCACACCCCTCAGCTCCCCTAAAAATCAACCCCTCCTCTTCTCTCTCCTCAGAAATTCTTCCAGATAGTCAGCTATATGTTGGACATGGAAAACCTTGAGAAGTGGGAAGACGCTCATCAGGTAGTTTTTAAACTGTTGTTTTAGTGTGTGTGTGTGTGTGTGTGTGTGTGTGTGTGTGTGTGTGTGTGTGTGTGTGTGTGTGTGTGTGTGTGTGTGTGTGTGTGTGTGTGTGTGTGTGTGTGTGTGTGTGTGTGTGTGTGTGTGTGTGTGTGTGTGTGTGTGTGTGTGTGGGTGTGTGGATGGGTGGGTGGGTGTCACTGTGTGTGGGTGTGTGTCACTGTGTGTGGGTGTGTGTCACTGTGTGTGTGTGTGTGTGTGTGTGTGTGTGTGTGTGTGTGTGTGTGTGTGTGTGTGTGTGTGTGTGTGTGTGTGTGTGTGTGTGTGTGTGTGTGTGCGTGTGTGTGTGTGTGTGTGTGTGTGCGGGTGTGTGTCACTGTGTGTGTGTGTGTGTGTGTATCAGAGTGTCTGGCTCTGTCACAGTTGGATGAATTTGATAGCAGTGTTTATGTCATTATCAGAAGAGTTGTAAAAACACACCTGTTTACCATTCGGTACGGATCATACTCCAATATGTGTACATACTGACAACCAGTGTGTGTGTGTGTGTGTGTGTGTGTGTGTGTGTGTGTGTGTGTGTGTGTGTGTGTGTGAGAGAGAGAGAGAGAGAGAGACTACCAGAACCCATTGGATTCTCCAATTACCTTGAATGGACAGGACAACAGGACAAAATATAAACCCTCCAACCCCAAAAGGCCTGTGGTATTGATGGTATCCTAAATGAAATTATAAAATATACAGACAACAAATTCCAATTGGCTATATTTCAACTCTTAAACATCATCCTCAGCTCTGGCATCTTCCCCAATATTTGGAACCAAGGACTGATCAAGGACTGATCTCCACAAAAGTGGAGACAAATTTGACCCCAATAACTACCGTGGGATATGTGTCAACAGCAACCTTGGGAAAATCCTCTGCATTATCATTAACAGCAAACTTCTACATTTCCTCAGTGAAAACAATGTACTGAGCAAATGTCAAATTGGCTTTTTACCAAATTATCGTAGACCAGACCACGTATTCACCCTGCACACCCTAATTGACAAACAAACAAAGCAAAACAAAGGCAAAGTCTTCTCATGCTTTGTTGATTTCAAAAAATCCTTTGACTCAATTTGGGGTCTGCTAAACAAATTGATGGAAAGTGGTGTTGGGTGGAAAAACATACAACATTATAAAATCCATGTTCACAAACAAGTGTACGGTTAAAATAGGCAAAAAACACACACATTTCTTCCCACAGGGCCGTGGGGTGAGACAGGAATGCAGCTTAAGCCCCACCCTCTTCAACATATGTATCAATGAATTGGCGAACTAGAACAGTCTGCAGCACAACTGACCCTACTAGAATCTGAAGTCAAATGTCTACTGTTTGCTGCTGATCTGGTGCTTCTGTCACAAACCAAGGAGGGCCTACAGCAGCACCTAGATCTTCTGCACTGGGCCCTGACAGTAAATCTCAGTAAGACCAAAATAATGGTGTTCCAAAAAAGGTCCAGTCGCCAGGACCACAAATTCAAATTCCATCTAGACACCGTTGCCCTAGAGCACACAAAAAACTATACATACCTTTGCCTAAACATCAGCGCCACAGGTAACTTCCACAAAGCTGTGAATGATCTGAAAGCTAAGGCAAGAAGGGCATTCTATGCCATCAAAAGGAACATAAAATTCAACAAACCAAATAGGATCTGGCTAAAAATACTTAAATCAGTTGTAGAACCCATTGCCCTTTATTGTTGTGATGTCTGGGGTCCCCTCACCAACCAAGAATTCACAAAATGGGACAAACACTAAATTGAGACTCTGCATGCAGAATTCTGCAAAAATATCCTCTGTGTACAACGTAGAACACCAAATAATGCATGCAGAGCAGAATTAGGCCGATACCCCCTTATTATCAAAAACCACCTAAAAGAAAGCGATTCCCAAACCTTCCTTAACAAAGCCGTCACCTACAGAGAGATGAAGCTGGAGAAGAGACCCCTAAGCAAGCTGGTCTTGGGGCTCTGTTCACAAATACAAACACACAGCAACACAATTAGACCCAACCAAATCATGAGAAAACAAAAAGATAATTACTTGACACATTGGAAAGAATTTACAAAAAAACAGAGCAAACTAGAATGCTATTTGGCCCTAAACAGAGAGCACACAGTGGCAGAATACCTGACCACTGTGACTGACCCAAACTTAAGGAAAGCTTTGACTATGTACAGACTCAGTGAGCATAGCCTTGCTATTGAGAATGGCCGCCGTAGGTAGACCTGGCTCCCAAGAGAAGACAAGCTATGTGCACACTTCCCACAAAATGAGGTGGAAACTGAGCTGCACTTCCTAACCTCCTGCCAAATGTATGACCATATTAGAGACACATATTTCCCTCAGATTACACAATTCGAAAACAAACCCGATTTTGATGAACTCCAATATCCACTGGGTGAAATACCACAGTGTGCCATCACTGCAGCAAGATTTGTGACCTGTTGCCACAAGAAAAGGTCAACCAGTGAAGAACAAACACCATTGTAAATATAACCCATATGTTTGCTTATTTATTTTCCCTTTTGTACTTTAACCATTTGCACATCGTTACAACACTGTATATACATAATATGACATTCGTAATGAACTTCTGTGGGTATAATGTTTACTGTTAATTTTTATTGTTTGTTTCACTTATGTATATTATCTACCTCACTTGAGAGAGAGAGTGTGTGTGTGTGTGTGTGTGTGTGTGTCTCTCTGTGTGTCTCTCTGTATGTGAGAGAGTGTGTGCGTGTGTGTATGTATGTGAGAGAGATTGTGTGTGTGTGTGTGCGCACATCCATATTTAGTTAATAAACAATGTACATGCTATAATTCCCCCAACATACATGTTATCATAACACACATAGCCATTTTCATGGCACACAACAACAGCACACCTGAGATAATGCCCAGTCAATGAGGCGGCAGGTAGCCTTGTGGTTAGAGTGTTGGGCCAGTAACCGAAAGGTTGCTAGATCAAATCCACTGTAAAAAACATGTCGTTTTACCCCTGAAAAAGGCAGTGAACCCACTGTTCCTAGGCCGTCATTGTAAATAAGAATATGTTCTTAACTGGCTTGCGTAGTTAAATAAAAATATATTTTTAAATCACAACAGCACACATAACATAATGCCCCCAACATACAGTTGAGTGGGAAGTTTACATATACCTTAGCCAATTACATTTCAACTCAGTTTTTCACAATTCCTGACATTTAATTCAAGTAAAAATTCCCTGTTTTAGGTCAGTTAGGATCACCACTTTATTTTAAGAATGTGAAATGTCAGAATAATAGTTGAGAGAATTATTTATTTCAGCTTTTATTTATTTCATCACATTCCCAGTGGGTCAGAAGTTTACATACACTCAATTAGTATTTGGTAGCATTGCCTTTAAATTGTTTAACTTGGGTCAAACGTTACGGGTATCCTTCCACATTTTCCCACAATAAGTTGGTTGAATTTTGGCCCATTCCTCCTGACAGAGCTGGTGTAACTGAGTCAGGTTTGTAGGCCCCCTTGCTCGCACACGCTTTTTCAGTTCTGCCCACAAATTGTCTCAGGGATTGAGGTCAGGGCTTTGTGATAGCCACTCCAATACCTTGACTTTATTGTCCTTAAGCCATTTTGCCACAACTTTGGAAGTATTCTTGGAGTAATTGTCCATTTGGAAGACCCATTTGCGACCAAGCTTTAACTTCCTGACTGATGTCTTGGGATGTTGCTTCAATATATCCACATAATTTTCCTACCACATGATGCCATCGATTTTTTGAAGTGCACCAGTCCCTCCTGCAGCAAAGCACCCCCACAACATGATGCTGCCACCCCCATGCTTCACGGTTGGGATGGTGTTCAAATCAAATTTCAAATCAAATGTATTTATATAGGCCTTCTTACATCAGCCTATATCTCAAAGTGCTGTACAGAAACACAGCCTAAAACCCCAGACAGCAAGCAATGCAGGTTTAGAAGCACATGTTCTTCGGCTTTCAAACCTTCCCCTTTTTCCTCCAAACATAACGATGGTCATTATGGCCAAACAGTTCTATTTTTGTTAAATCAGACCAGTGGACATTTCTCCAAAAAGTACGATCTTTATCCCCATGTTCAGTTGCAAACTGTAGTTTTTTATGCTTCTTTTATGCTTCTTTTATGGCGGTTTTGGAGCAGCTGCTTCTTCCTTGCTGAGCGGCCTTTCAGGTTGTCGATATAGGACTCGTTTTACTGTGGATATAGATACTTTGTACCTTTTTCCTCCAGCATCTTCACAAGGTCCTTTGCTGTTGTTCTGGGATTGATTTGCACTTTTCTCACCAAAGTACGTTCATCTCTAGGAGACAAAACGAGTCTCCTTCCTGAGCAGTATGACGGCTGCGTGGTCCCATGGTGTTTGTACTTGCGTACTATTGTTTGCACAGACTATCAGAAGCTTCTAAAGCCATGACATTATTTTCTGGAATTTTCCAAGCTGTTTAAAGGCACAGTCAACTTAGTGTATGTAAACTTCCGACTTCAATTGTACATGTTATCATAACACACATAGCCATTATCATAACACACATAGCCATTATCATAACACACATAGCCATTATCATAACACACATAGCCATTATCATAACACTCAACAACAGCAAACATGCGTACACAGACGGAGATAGCTGCTTTTTTAAGGAAAGTTTTAGTTACCACCCACCTTAGTTCAATGTGTGGCCTAAGTGGCTCTGGAGAAGAGTGTCTGTTTAATGACCACATGTATAACGTGGAGAGAGAGTGAGAGAGCACAGCATTGAAATATTAATGCGGTAATTACGATGATGATGTTTTGACAATCAAATGAGACGATACGCCGCAATCAAGCCACTGCAAAACAATCAAGTCATGATCTTCCCATACTCATACTGATACTGATACCAGTACCTTAGGCTGGGTTTCCTATGGCACCCTATGTTATATGAAGTGCACTATTTTTGACCAGAGCTCTGGTCTAAAATAGTGCACTATATAGGAAATATGGTGTATTTTGGGATGCCGCCTCTGCAGACATACAGTAAAAGGCATGATGTCTCATGTCTGCTAATTAGCTGCACTTAGCATACGGGGCTAACGAGTATGAGCAAGCCAATGACTGTTGTAATGTGTTGGGGGTATAGACGTTATTGGGGATTCTTTAGCTGTGACACTTCCTTCTGGCAACATGAATTTCACAGGAACAGAAGATACACTTAGACTGGTGTATGAAATGAGAGAGAGAATGACAGTCAGTAATTCAGTATTTGTCTATGAAAGAAAGTTGTTTTCATGATATTGTTTTCTCTGTCTTTCTCACACTCTCCCTTCTCTCACCCTCCTCCCCCTTCTCTCTCTCTCTCTCTCTCTCTCTCCCTCCCACCTTGTCGCTCTCTCTCCCCATCCCTCTCTCTCTGTCTGTCTCTCTCTCTCTCTCTCTCTCTCTCTCTCTCTCTCTCTCTCTCTCTCTCTCTCTCTCTCTCTCTCTCTCTCTCTCTCTTCCCCTTGCCCAGGTTTCTCCTGGTACGGCCCATCTCATGCGTATATTGGAGGACTTCATCCATCTGATTGGAGAGGATCAGAAACCCTTCCAGAGTTTCCTGGTGGTCACCAACAACCTCAGTGAGTAGTCAGTTTAACACTCACAGGTAGGGGTGCAAAATTCCAGTAACTCCCAGGTTTTCAAGAAATCCCTGTGGGTATCTTATTCCCTTTGGGTATCTCATTCCCTTTGGGTATCTTATTCCCTGTGGGTATCTTATTCCCTGTGGGTATCTTATTTCCTGTGGGTATCTTATTCCCTGTGGGTATCTTATTCCCTGTGGATATCTTATTCCCTGTGGCTATCTTATTCCCTGTGGGTATCTTATTCCCTTTGGGTATCTTATTCCCTGTGGCTATCTTATTCCCTGTGGGTATCTTATTCCCTGTTGGAATAAGATATCGAGTCGATATCCGCATCACGTGGTAATCTAATTAGTGTGATAAAGAATCCCCATAAAAGTCTTAGAGTTTAAGCTAGAGATGCGTTGGATACGTCTCAATCCACTGCATACGCCGACGTCGCACTTCCGCATCTGCTGTGAAAGGTGACAGAGCTAGTGCAGTTTGTCAGACCATGAGACATCCCGAAAATCAGTCTTCTCACAAAATGGTGTTCTCCGTTTTGCTCTACAACCTCTACAAGCGTCTTAGGACTCGTCTGAAGTCGGTTCAGACGATCTGACAACTTCTGTTGCGTCCGAACAGTTTTGGCTACACACCAATATGACCTCTCTGTGGGATTCTCCTGAACACGTCCGTGATGGTTGTTTTGCAATAGGACGCCCACAGGCCTCACAATACTCCCCTGAAGGTCCCCCGGTACCAATTGATTGAAACATTAATGGAAGTACTGTATATATGGAGACTGTTTCGTGCCAAAAAGTAATGGGTTAAATACATATCTTTCTTTTATCTCGCAGATATAGGACAGACACTTTCTAAAAATCTTCCTTTCAATTTTTTGGGGTTGGGACTGTTGTTGTTCCATGATGTGAATTTGTTATTCAATGCGTTTGTATGAGTTAATAATAGCAGTAAACCCAAATCCAATTTGACATCAAATCATTGTTTATACTTCAAGGGGTCTTAAAATTGAAAATCAAATAGCAAAATGATCCTTGGTATGACCTTCTTAAAACAATTCCATATAGCTTAGTAGTAACCCCCCGGCTTAGACAGGGCTTACTACAGACTGTAATGGGTTATTCCCTGTGGTTAGCTTATTCCCTCTGGATATCTTGAAGAAATGTACCAGCATTTTTGCAGTCTTATCCTCAACACTCCCAATTGTCAGTAATGATAACTCAAATAAATTCTTAGTTATTTTGTCACAAGTTTGCCTTTCCATTGGTCAGCACCTCTCTACCTATTTTGGGTGTTCGTCAACTCATGATTCTTATTTTTCTCCATACAATATGTTTTATCTTCATAATGATAACAATATGTGTTGTCTCCATAGAGATAACGATATGTTTTGTCTCCATAGTGATTACGATACAGCGAGAGCCCGTGACAGCAGTCTCCAGTGACATCAACTTCCCCATGAAGGGCAGGAGGGGAATGAAGGACTGGGCTCGTTCCGCCGAAGACAAACTCTACATCCCCAAAGAGGTCTTCACCCTAACCTCTGAAGGTAAGATGGTCTTCATTATCATCTCATCATCATGACATCATCTTCATCATCATAATCACATGCCTCATAATGAAATATGTCTTCATTCATCCTCTGAAGACGTCCCCTGACCTCACCACACTGATGTCAAGATGTCCTCACAAGGTGAATAATTCAGGTGATCATAACTTTAACCTCTGAACAGAGAAAGCCTGATGTGTAACAGGTTGATCCAGAACCATTGCATTATTGAATACTAGTTTCTGATTGGCATGAATGGCATTCTAGGGCATGCATTATTTCCCTATAGCGCACAGTATATTTGCACGGTAGAATTCAATGGCTATAGTTAATTTGTTACATGTAGGATTGAGCTGTTTTTGAAAGGAAAGGTCTAGTATACTAGCTATCTAGTATCTAATAAACCTGCTAGTTACTTCAGTGGATGTGGAACACATTTCTACAGGCAAATGTGTTAAATTAAAGCTATTGTATAAAAGGGATGATCAACTCGGGGCTCTATGTGTTTTCTGGAAAATGATGCAACTCCGTGGAAGGTCAGTTCCACTCTGCTAGTGCGTCATGGAACAAACCTTCCACGTCGTTCATTATTTTCCATAGAACGCATAGATAGCCCCTTGTTGATTATCCCTTACGTATATCATGGAACGAGTGTCTCACGTCCTACTTTGAACGCCACTTCAAATTGATCTGCACTTCTTACAGTCAAACTGTATTCCCCAACAAGATATCCTTTCGAAATTCCACGTATTATGGATGAACGTCTATTTTTGACGAATAAATTCCTCATGGTTACAGGGTGATTTCCTCATGGTTAAAGGGTTAATTCCTCATGGTTACAGGGTGATTTCCTCATGGTTACAGGGTTAATTCCTCATGGTTACTGGGTTAATTCCTCATGGTTACAAGGTTAATTCCTCATGGTTAAAGGGTTAATTCCTCATGGTTACAGGGTGATTTCCTCATGGTTACAGGGTTAATTCCTCATGGTTAAAGGGTTAATTCCTCATGGTTAAAAGGTTAATTCCTCATGGTTACAGGATTAATTCCACATGGTTACAGCGTTAATTCCTCATGGTTAAAGGGTTAATTCTTTATGGTTACAGGGTGATTTCCTCATGGTTACAGGGTTAATTCCACATATTTACAGGGTGATTTCCTCATGGTTACAGGGTTAATTCCTCATGGTTACTGGGTTACTTCCTCATGGTTACAAGGTTAATTCCTCATGGTTAAAGGGTTAATTCCTCATGGTTACAGGGTGATTTCCTCATGGTTACAGGGTTAATTCCTCATGGTTAAAGGGTTAATTCCTCATGGTTAAAAGGTTAATTCCTCATGGTTACAGGATTAATTCCACATGGTTACAGCGTTAATTCCTCATGGTTAAAGGGTTAATTCTTTATCGTTACAGGGTGATTTCCTCATGGTTACAGGGTTAATTCCACATATTTACAGGGTTAATTCCTCATGGTTACATGGTTAATTCCTCAAGGTTAAAGGGTTAATTCCTCATGGTTAAAGGGTTAATTCCTCATGGTTACAGGATTAATTCCAGATGGTTACAGGGTTAATTCCTCATGGTTACAGGGTTAAAACATAAACAACTCAAATGTTAACAGTTTAGCCATTAATTCCGTGTGGTTAAGGTTGGGGCTATGGTTTGGTGAAGGCTTAAAATTAAATAATTTATGAAGACTCGCTATTACCATCAAGTAGGCTTGCTAGAGCATTGTGAACTGTGGTGGCGCAGTGCTCTGAGCAGGGCATTGTGAACTGTGGTGGCGCAGTGCTCTGAGCAGTGCATTGTGAACTGTGGTGGCACAGTGCTCTGAGCAGGGCATTGTGAACTGTGGTGGCGCAGTTCTCTGAGCAGTGCATTGTGAACTGTGGTGGCACAGTGCTCTGAGCAGGGCATTGTGAACTGTGGTGGCGCAGTTCTCTGAGCAGTGCATTGTGAACTGTGGTGGCACAGTGCTCTGAGCAGTGCATTGTGAACTGTGGTGGCACAGTGCTCTGAGCAGGGCATTGTGAACTGTGGTGGCACAGTGCTCTGAGCAGGGCATTATGAACTGTGGTGGCGCAGTGCTCTGAGCAGGGCATTGTGAACTGTGGTGGCGCAGTGCTCTGAGCATTGGCCGTCCTCAGGACCTTTTCAAATGTCCGAAATCTAAGTATTTGTCTAGCGATTAGGCTAATATTCCCATGCAATACTTTGCAGAGAGGTAGGTAGGTAGTTAGGTAGGTAGGTAGGTAGGTAGGTAGAAAGATACGCTATGCTATGAGACTGGAAATTGAACTCAGGGTAATCCTGTTTCCATTGATCATCCTTGAAATGCTTCTACAACTTAATTGGTCATGATTTGGAAAGGCACACACCTGTCTCTATAAGGTCACACAGTTGACAGTGCATGTCAGAGCAAAAACTAAGCAATGATCTAGTAATCCTTCTAACCCCCCCCCCCCCCTTAAAAGAGTTAGATGCACTATTGTAAAGTGGTTGTTCCACTGGATATCATAAGGTGAATGCACCAATTTGTAAGTCGCTCTGGATAAGAGCGTCTGCTAAATGACTTAAATGTAAATGTAAATGAGGTCAAAGGAATTGTCCGTAGTGGTCCGAGACAGGATTGTGTTGAGGCACAGATCTGGGGAAGGGTACAAAAACATTTCTGCAGCATTGAAGGTCCCAAGACTCTTCCAAGAGCTGGCCGCCCCGCCAAACTGAGCCATCGGGGGAGAAGGGCCTTGGTCGGGGAGGTGACCAAAAAGCTGATGGTCACTCTGACAGAGCTCAGAGTTCCTCTGTGGAGAAGGGAGAAGCTTCCAGAAGGACAACCATCTCTGCAGCATGAGATTCAACTCTTTGGCCTGAATGCCAAGCGTCACGTCAGGAGGAAACCTGGCACCATCCCTACGGTGAAGCATGGTGGTGGCAGCATCGTGCTGTGGGGATGTTTTTCAGCGGCAGGGAGACTAGTCAGGATCAAGGCAAAGATGAGTGGATCAAAGTACAGAGAGATCCTTGATGAAAACCTGCTCCTGTGCGCTTAGGACCTCAGCGAAGATTCACCTTCCAACAGGACATCGACCCTAAGCACACAGCCAAGACAGCGCAGGAGTGGCTTCGGGACAAGTCTCTGAATGTCCTTGTGTAGCCCAGCCAGAGCCCTGACTTGAACCCGATCTTACATCTCTGGAGAGACCTTAGAATAGCTGTGAAGCAACACTCCCCATCCAACCTGACAGAGCTTGAGAGGATATGCAGAGAAGAATGGGAGAAACTCCCCAAATACAGATGTGCCAAGCTTCTAGCATCATACCCGAGAAGACTCGATGCTGTAATTGTTGCCACCGGCGCTTCAACTAAGTACTGAGTAAAGGGTCTAAAAACGTGTGCAAATTATATATTTCAGTTTTAAAGATTTTATAAATTTGCAAAAATGTCTAAAAAGCAGAGTATTGTGTGTAGATTGATGAGGGGCAAAAAACAATTTAATCAATTTTAGAAAATGGCTGTAACGTAACAAAATCTGGAAAAAGTTAAGAGGTATGAATACTTTCTGAAAGCACTGTAGATAGATAGACAGACAGACAGAAATAGAGAGACATAGAGAGATATAGAGAAAGAGATTAGTATGTCTCTGTTGCTAATCCTGACCTCTATAATAACACAGGCCCCACAGGAAAGTACACACACACTGACTTTCTGTGCCCCCTACCATCCCCATGAAAGGTTAGCCTGGTGTCAGACGGTGTCTGGCGTCTCTGTCTGGCTCTGAGGACACAGCTATTCTCTCTCTCTCTCTCTCTCACACTCTCTCTCTCTCTATCTCACTCACTATCTATCTATTTATCTCTCTCACTCTCTGGCTCTCTCCTACTCTCCTACTCTCATTCTCTCTTTCTATCTGACTCTCTTTCTCGCTCTCTCCTTCCTCCCCTCTCTCTGCCGCACCCTCTCTCTCCCTCATCCCCTCTCTCTCCCTCATCCCCTGTCTCTCTCCCTCATCCCTTGTCTCTCTCCCTCATCCCCTCTCTCACACCCTCATTGGCTCTCTCTCTCCCTCATCCCCTCTCTCTCTCTCCCTCATCCCTTTTCTCTTACCCTCATCCCCTCTCTCTCTCTCTGCCACACCCTCTCTCTTCCTAATCTCCTCTCTCACACCCTCATCGGCTCTCTCTCTCACTCATCCCCTCTCTCTCTCTCCCTCATCCCTTATCTCTCTCCCTCATCCCCTCTCTCTCTCTCTCTCTCTCTCTCCCTCATCCCTTATCTCTCTCCCTCATCCCCTCTCTCTCTCTCTCTCTCTCTCTCCCTCATCCCTTATCTCTCTCCCTCATCCCCTCTCTCTCTCTCTCTCTCTCTCTCTCTCTCTCTCTCTCTCTCTCTCTCTCTCTCTCTCTCTCTCTCTCTCTCTCTCTCTCTCTCTCTCTCTCTCTCTCTCTCTCTCTCTCTCTCTCTCTCTCTCTCTCTCTCACTCACACTCCCTGACAGGGCCTTTCTCTCCCTCTGTGTCTCCCTCCATAGTGACAGTCATGACTAAAGAATTGCAGTGGTAGGAGGTCAGTGGCTCCAGAGAGCTCATTGTGACCAGTAGTCTGATGTTTATCAAAGTGTTTGGTTCATTTAACCTGTTACCAAAGCCATTCTCCCACAGACAGTCCCACTGATAGGCTCAATAGGATTGAGAATTGCACACATGCGCACACACACGCGCATTAGTTTATACGCACACACACACACACACACACACACACACACACACACACACACACACACACACACACACACACACACACACACACACACACACACACACACACACACACACACACACACACACACACACACACACACACACACACACACACACACACACACACACACACACACACACACACACACACACACACACACACACACACACACACTGGCCAATGATAGGCTCATGACTCGCTCCACAGCCCAATGCCTGGCTTGTTCACTGATCCATAAGATGACACTGACCCAGAGATATAGACTGGTTAAGACACTCCTAGACTGCATATACACAGATACTGTAGATCCATGCACTAGTTCTATGACACACAGACACACACACACACATTCACATTCAACCTCATAAGATACAATGATCCAATGACAGCCCAGAAGGTCAGGGCTTAATAAAGAAATGGATACATGACATGGTCTATTCATTTATACACAGTACTTAAACACAACCTATTACACCGTTGACCCTTAACGTACATCTGCAACAGATATCAATGGCATTCTGCCAATGTCTTAGATATACCTTGCTTTCATGGATGCGTTAGAGCTTCATCTCAATCTGTATACGCTCTAGTTTGATAGGCCAGTCTCAAGATCACGTTTAGTCATTTTCTATTTCAGTTGGCAGCTAACGTTTAGCAAAAACTCATTTAAACGCTAGCTAATGGTTAGCAAACACTCATTTAAACGCTAGCTAACGGTTAGCAAACACTCATTTAAACACTTTAAAAAATAATGGGGTGACCAAATTATATTAGAGGAAAATGTATTGATTAAAGTTTGTGTGACTGAATGGAGTTCTGGTCTCAATCAGGATGTCTGTAATGAGTTTGTGGTCTGGTCAAGTGTAGGAGTGTCACCCCGCGCTCCCACCCAGACACTTTCATCCACAATATAACGGGCCATCTCATTTGCATGTTCATGCACACTGCCTTCAATTAGGATCCATCACAGTGACTGCTCTTCGTCGTTGACTTTGATCATCTCTCTCTCTCTCTCTCTCTCTCTCTCTCGTTCTCGCTCTCTCTCTCTGTTAGATTTTGGATGACTCACCCCATGTGCCTGAGTATTTTCCCTCCTTTATTTTCCTTTCTACTCCCTCCCTCACTCCTCCATCCTTGCTTCCCTGACTCCTTCCCCCCTCTCTCCTCAATCCCTACCTCCCTTCCTTCCCTCCAGACAGGGTGACATTTAAAGAGGGACACCACCTCTCTGGGAGAGATCTACTCTCTGCGACACACTGCTCCAGGGAGAGAGGGATGGAGGGAGAGATCTACTCTCTGCGACACACTGCTCCAGGGAGAGAGGGATGGAGGGAGAGAAATAGAACGGGGGAAGCAGAGGAAGCACAGAGTAGAAAGAGAGTCTTTGGCCTGTTGAAATGGATGAAGGGGTGAAACACTTGCTTTGGTAATTAAAAATATGTTTCCCATGCCAATACAGCCCCTTCAATTGAATTGAATTGAATTGAATTGAATTGAATTGAATAGCGAGGGAACAAAGAATTTGGAGAGAAAAGTTCTGAAAAGAAAAAACCAGGAGGCAGTTGAAAATGGAAAGAGACGGTTGAGGAGGGAGGAAGTCTAGACGGATGAGGAGGGAGGAAGTCTAGACGGATGAGGGGAGAATGACATGTGGTCTGAGTTCAGTACAAGAGGCTATTTATCTTTCCCCTTTCACTTCTAAATGTCATTCTCTATCTATTGGTTTTCAACTCCTCTCAGCTGGTTGGTGAACCTTTAACCTCAAATCAAATTGTAATGGTCACGTACACATATTTAGCAGATGCTGTCGCAGGTGTAGTGAAATGCTTATGTTCCTAACTCCAACAGTGTAGTAATACATGACAATACAAAACAATGCACACAAATTCCAACATTAAAAGAAAGGAACTAAGAAATTAGCAATGTCAGAGTCCGGAAAATACATATAAACTCAGCAAAAAAAGATAATCCGTAAAAATCAAAATAACTTCACAGATCTTCATTGTAAAGGGTTTTAACACTGTTTCCCATGCTTGTTCAATGAACCATAAACAATTAATGAACATGCACCTGTGGATCGGTCGTTAAGACACTAACAGCTTACAGACGGTAGGCAATTAAGGTCACAGTTATGAAAACTTAGGACACTAAAGAGGCCTTTCTACTGACTTTGAAAAACACCAACAGAAAGATGCCCGGGGTCCCTGCTCATCTGCGTGAACATGCCTTAGGCATGCTGCAAGGAGGCATGAGGACTGCAGATGTGGCCAGGGCAATACATTGCAATGTCCGTACTGTGAGACGCCTAAGACAGCGCTACAGGGAGACAGGACGGACAGCTGATCGTCCTCGCAGTGGCAGACCACGTGTAACAACACCTGCACAAGATCGGTACATCCGAACATCACCCCTACGGGACAGGTACAGGATGGCAACAACAACTGCCCGAAATACACCAGGAATGCACAATCCCTCCATCAGTGCTCAGACTGTCCGCAATAGGCTGAGAGAGGCTGGACTGAGGGCTTGTAGGCCTGTTGTAAGGCAGGTCCTCACCATACATCACCGGCGACTACGTCGCCTACGGGCACAAACCCACCGTCTCTGGACCAGACAGGACTGACAAAAAGTGCTCTTCACTGACGAGTCGCGGTTTTGCCTCACCAGGGGGGATGGTTGGATTCGCGTTTATCGTCAAAGGAATGAGCATTACACCGAGGCCTGTACCCTGGAGCGGGATCGATTTGGAGGTGGAGGGTCCCTCATGGTCTGGGGCGGTGTGTCACAGCATCATCGGACTGAGCTTGTTGTCATTGCAGGCAATTTCAATGCTGTGCGTTACAGGGAAGACATCCTCCTCCCTCATGTGGTACCCTTCCTGCAGGCTCATCCTGACATGACCCTCCAGCATGACAATGCCACCAGCCATACTGCTCGATCTGTGCGTGATTTCCTGCAAGACAGGAATGTTCTGCCATGACCAGCAAAGAGCCCGGATCTCAATCCCATTGAGCATGTCTGGGACCTGTTGGATCGGAGAGTGAGGGCTAGGGCCATTCCCCCCAGAAATGTCCGGGAACTTGCAGGTGCCTTGGTGGAAGAGTGGGGTAACATCTCACAGCAAGAACTGGCACATCTGGTGCAGTTCATGAGGAGAAGATGCACTGCAGCACTTAATGCAGCTGGTGGCCACACCAGATACTGACTGTTACTTTAGATTTTTCCCCCTCCCCCCCTTTGTTCAGGGACACGTTATTCCATTTCTGTTAGTCACATGTCTGTGGAACTTGTTCAGTTTATGTCTCAGTTGTTGAATCTTGTTATGTTCATGCAAATACTTATACATGTTAAGTTTGCTGAAAATATACGCAGTTGACAGTGAGAGGACGTTTCTTTTTTTGCTGAGTTTCTTTTTATGTGATGGTGTGTGGAGACATTATGGACAGTATATGAATAGAAAAGGTGTGTACAGCAGTAGTTATATATGATGGTGTGTATAGACAGTAGTTATATAGGATGGTGTGTATAGACCGTAGTTATATAGGATGGTGTGTATAGACAGTAGTTATATAGGATGGTGTGTATATGCAGTAGTTATATAGGATGGTGTGTATAGACAGTAGTTATATATGATGGTGTGTATAGACAGTAGTTATATAGGATGGTGCGTATAGACAGTAGTTATATAGGATGGTGTGTATAGACAGTAGTTATATATGATGGTGTGTATAGACAGTAGTTATATAGGATGGTGTGTATAGACAGTAGTTATATAGGATGGTGTGTATAGACAGTAGTTATATAGGATGGTGTGTATAGACAGTGGTGGAAAAAGTACCCAATTGTCATACTTGAGTAAAAGTAAAGATACTTCAATAGAAAATGACTCAAGTAAAAGTGAAAGTCACCCAGTAAAATTATACTTCGTTAAATGTATTTGGTTTTAAATATACTTAACGATCAAAAGTAAAAGTAAAAGTATTAACCATTTCAAATTCTTTATATTAATCAAACCAGACGGCACAATTGTATTTTTTTACGGATTGCCAGGGGCAAACTCCAACACTCATACATCATTTACAAACAAAGCATTTGTGTTTAGTGAGTCCAGCAGACCAGAGGCAGAGGATGAGCAGGGATGTTCTCTTGATCAGTGTGTGAATTAGACCATGTTCCTGTTCTCCTAAGCATTCAAAACGTAACGAATATTTTGGGGCGTCAGTATAAATGTATGGAGTAAAAAGTACATTATTATCTTCAGGAATGTAGTGAAGTAAAAGTAAAATTTGGCAAATATATAAATTGTAACGTAAAGTGCAGATAAAAAAAATAAAAATTAACTAGTACGTTCAAGTACTTTAATGTACTTTAATGCACGTACTTTAATGTACTTTAATTCAAGTACTTTAATACACATTATGGACAGTATATGAATAGAGCAGTAGGCCTCGACTAGAATACATTATATACATATGAACCTTTAACCTTCTTCCTGGACAGGTGATCTGCTGTTTGGACTGTAGCCTTTGGGCATGCGTGGGATAAGTACCAGTTATGTATTTCCTCAAATCAATTTATATTGATAACTATTATGTTTGTGTCTTTCAGAAACAGAAACGGAGACCTCGTATTTTGTCATCGGAGCCATCCTTTATCGAACCTTAGGAGTCATCCTTCCTGCCCCCAAGTAAGTGTGTTTCCTATTACAATAAAAAGTGTTTGCAATTCATTTAGCTTATCTCTCTCTCATCCAACATTCTTCATCTCTAAAGCCTTAAACCTTGCCATCGCAGATTATCCCACTACCGCTAGCACTTCCTGGAATTCCCCACTCCTGCTAATCCAATTATATGGGAACTACCGGAGAAGTGGGAAGAGTTTATCATTCAGGAGGGCTTAACTATCCCGGTCAGACTGATCCTTCCTAACGCTATGGTGACAAACGGATGGTAGTGCTTTGGTGTCAGGTCTTTCCATGTCATGGTTATTAGGATTAGATATGGAATTATACACTTTAATCACTAAAGATGTGTGACAGCCATCAATCCTGCGAAAGGACCGGAGATCCATTGCCTTTTTATTTCTACCTTCCCTCTCAATTGGTAATCTTCTCCCTAGATGTAATGTTATTCTAGTCAGCTATTCCTTTCTTCATTCCTTGCTCCCATTCTCCATTTTTTTAAATTATTTTATTTTATTTTTTATTTAACCTTTATTTAAACTAGGCAAGTCAGTTAAGAATAAATTCTTATTTACAATGACGGCCTAGACCGGCCAAACCCGGACGATGCTGAGCCAATTTGGCACCACCCTACGGGACTCCCGGTTGTGATACTGGAGTTAAACATTGCACTGTCTCCATCCTCTACCTCCCTCCTCTCTCTTTCCCCATATGTTTATTTCTTAATGGTCCTGGACCTAATACTCAATTCTGGTGATATTACTCAGGTCAGGTGATATTACTCAGGTCAGGTGATATTACTCAGGTCTGGTGATATTACTCAGGTCTGGTGATATTACTCAGGTCTGGTGATATTACTCAGGTCAGGTGATATTACTCAGGTCTGGTGATATTACTCAGGTCTGATGATATTACTCAGGTCAGGTGATATTACTCAGGTCTGGTGAAATTACTCAGGTCTGGTGATATTACTCAGGTCTGGTGATATTACTCAGGTCTGGTGATATTACTCAGGTCTGATGATATTACTCAGGTCAGGTGAAATTACTCAGGTCTGGTGAAATTACTCAGGTCTGGAGATATTACTCAGGTCTGGTGATATTACTCAGGTCTGGTGAAATGACTTAGGCCTGGTGCTAGTTATTCCCTATATAGTGAACTACTTTTCACCAGGGCCCATAGTTATTCCCTATATAGAGAACTACTTTTAACCAGGGCCCAATAGGGTGCCATTAGGGATGCAGACCCATGGTAGTGGAGTGCTCCTCTTATCTGATGTCTGTTGAATGCTAATATGTTGAGGACTGTTTATTTGTTTAGGGTCTTGACTCTTGGTTGCATTGGGTTTCTGTGTCTCATCAAGATGGTCTTGTATTTTTGGGATTTTTAACCAGATTCATTCTCTCTCCCTTTTTTCTCTCTTTTTCTTTCGCTTTCTTCCCCCCCTCTCTCTCTCGCTCTCTTTCTGTCTTTCTCACCTTTCTTTCTCTTCCCTCTCGCTCTCTCTCTCTCTGTCTGTCTCTCATCTCTCTCTCTCTCTCTCTCTCTCTCTCTCTCTCTCTCTCTCAATTCAATTCAATTCAATTCAAGGGGCTTTATTGGCATGGGAAACATGTGTTAACATTGCCAAAGCAAGTGAGGTAGATAACATACAAAAGTGAAATAAACAATAAAAATGAACAGTAAACATTACACATACAGAAGTTTCAAAACAATAAAGACATTACAAATGGCCGATGACCTCAGGCCTTGGATATTCCAGGATGATATAGTGAAGGCTTTTTGTTCCATAAAGTGTCCAATGTTGTTGGTCTCTCTCTCTCTATCTGTCTCTCATCTCTCTCTCTCTCTCTCTCTCTCTCTCTCTCTCTCTCTCTCTCTCTCTCTCTCTCTCTCTCTCTCTCTCTCTCTCTCTCTCTCTCTCTCTCTCTCTCTCTCTCTCTCTCTCTGTCTCTCATCTCTCTCTCTCTCTCGCTGTCTGTCTCTCATCTCCTCTCACTCACTCTCACACTCTCTTTCTTTAACTCAACATATGTTTTCATTGCCAAAGCAAGTGAAATAGATAATAAACAACATTGAAATACATTATTTTTAAACTTCCAAAATAATAAAAACATTTCGAATGTCATATTATCTCTATATACAATGTTGTAACGATGTGCTATTTCTGTCTCTCTCTCTCTCTCTCTCTCTCTCTCTCTCTCTCTCTCTCTCTCTCTCTCTCTCTCTCTCTCTCTCTCTCTCTCTCTCTCTCTCTCTCTCTTTAGAGCCCCTGCTGTGATCAACTCTAAGATTCTGACGGTGACGGTCCGACCAGAACCCAAACCCAGTGAACCCATGGTGGTGGTGGAGCTGTCCCCACTGCTTAATGTGAGTATACCATGGAATAGCCTGATAATGCTGTCATAGCCTGATAATGATGTGGCGTAGTCTGATAATGATGTGGCGTAGCCTGATAACAATGTAGCATAGCCTGATAATGATGTGGCATAGCCTGATAATGATGTGTCATAGCCTGATAATGATGTGTCATAGCCTGATAATGATGTGTCATAGCCTTATAATGATGTGGCGTAGTCTGATAATGATGTGGCATAGTCTGATAATGATGTGGCATAGCCTGATAATGATGTGTCATAGCCTGATAATGATGTGGAATAGCCTGATAATGGTGTCATAGCCCGATAATGATGTGGAATAGCCTGATAATGATGTGGCGTAGTCTGATAATGATGTGGCGTAGCCTGATAATTATGTGGCATAGCCTGATAATGGTGTCATAGCCTGATAATGATGTGGCGTAGTCTGATAATGATGTGGCGTAGCCTGATAACAATGTAGCATAGCCTGATAATGATGTGGCATAGCCTGATAATGATGTGGCATAGCCTGATAATGATGTGTCATAGCCTGATAATGATGTGTCATAGCCTGATAATGATGTGTCATAGCCTTATAATGATGTGTCATAGCCTGAGTGGTACAGTACTCCTTCACATCCTTGTCGGTGGCTTTTCAATGAGAACAGAACTGGAGAGTTTAATGACAGACTGTGTCCTGCAACAATGAGCCACTGTAGACGGTTGACCTTACAGCACATTGAACCACCATAGACTGTTGGTTGACCTTACAGCTCAGTGGACCACTGTAGACTGTTTCCATTACAGCACATTGAACCACCATAGACTGTTGACCTTACAACTCAGTACACCACTGTAGACTGCTTGGTAATCTGGTGCTCTGCAGCTGTTGGGGGGATGACCTTGGCCAAGGGGCAGCAGGTAACCTAGTGGTTAGAGCGTTGGACTAGTAACCGAAAGGTTGCAAGACCGAATCCCCGAGCTGACAAGGTACAAATCTGTCATTCTGCCCCTGAACAAGGCAGTTAACCCACTGTTCCCCGGTAGGCTGTCACTGTTAATAAGAATTTGTTCTTAACTGACTTGCCTAGTTAAATAAAAAAAGTATATTTTTTAAGGTGTGTGTGTGTTCTTGCTTGTGTGTGTGTGTGTGTGTGTGTGTGTGTTTGTGTGTGTGTGTGTGTGTGTGTGTGTGTGTGTGTGTGTGTGTGTGTGTGTGTGTGTGTGTGTGTGTGTGTGTGTGTGTGTGTGTGTGTGTGTGTGTGTGTGTGTGTGTGTGTGTGAATCATGCCCTGCAGCTGTTGGTGGGTAGTGACCTTGGCCGGAAGCCAACGCCCAGATGCTGAAGTAGCGCCATGGCGACAGATGTTGGCGGAGGGGGAGGCAGAGGGGAGGGGAGGAGGGGTGTGTTGGGGTTCCTGTACTGAACATTGTTCATACCGTGAAGACATCTTTTCCCAACTGTCAATACACCTTCCCAATGACGGCCAGTGTGTGTGTGTGTGTGTGTGTGTGTGGGCGCATGTGTGTGAGTGAGTGAATATAAAGATGTAGGTTTATGAATACAACATACAAAGACTATATCCACAGATGGTAGTATTTAGTCTTCTGGAAGGTAGCCTATTGGTGGAGCTGAAAGCGTCATTATATGATGTCTGTGCTAAAGACAGAGGCAGACAGCGTGGGAGTACCCTTTTGTCAGTCACCATGGAACTAGCGCTAGCCCGTCTGACTGGTGATTGATGGCTGAATGATAGCAGACGTCGCTACGCCACGTAGCATCGGAGGCTAATGCGCTCTGAGGGACTTGTGATGTAGATGACATCGTTGTGTGAGTGAGCTGAAACGTAGAGCTGTCATCCCATGCAAACTCTGGTTCACAACGTGATGCATCACTCTTTCTGTCGTTGTGGAAATCACCTTTCTGTCAAGAAGGGGACAGGTGGAAGTCCCACCGCACTATACAGTCAGGATAGATGGACTATACTATGACCTTGACCAGGGAGGGAGCGATAGAGAGGGAGTGAGGGAACGAGGGAGGAAGGAAGGAAGGTAGAAACTTAGGGGGCATCTCAATCCATGCTTCATCACATCCGCCGTGATTGGGAGTCCCATAGGGGGGCACACAATTGTCCCAGCGTCGTCCAGGTTAAGGGAGGGTTTGGCCGGTGTCGTGTCTTTTGCTATGCCGGATTAAGTGTTATGACATGCTATTCTATAAAATACATTCTCCGTAATTAATATTACCTGATTGAACTAATCATGTAAATGTAATTAACTAGAGAGGAGGGGCACCACGAAATAATATTTATAGAGCTGTTATCTTCCGAATAAACTCTTAAAGACCTAGTAATATTTTACATCAATAGCAGTCAATATTAATCGTCACCTTATTTCAGTCTCATCTGAAAGTTGTACATTCTTGGTTATCTTCACGAACCCTGGCTAACAAGTTGAATCAGCAATACAAAATTGGGTTTAATTATTTATTTACTAAATACCTAACTGATCACACAGAATCACACATACACAATTAAATCATAACTTGATTACAAATTGCCGTCATAAAGGAAAACGTACCTAGCGGGCGGAACAGATATGACAGCTTGTTACACAAAGGAAAAGGGGCTGGGTTTGAGTGAAAGAGCGGGAGACTGGAACAGAGGCGAAGCTGTGCTATCGTAAATACAGTATCTTATGCATTCTAAATTACCGCCCATTTGTAAAAAGAAAATGCAATAAATATTTACTCTGAGCTGCGCTTCAGTAGGTTGGTGGTAGATGGAAGACCGTGTTGCCAAACCGAGTCCTCTGTCCTTTGAAGAATGTCTCTGGTGGTCACTGGATACGTTGTAGTAACGTCGTTGTGTAGTAGACGGGATACTCTGTCTGTCCTAATTTACGTTTGCAGCTGCTGTTGCTAACAACGTCTAGGAGGTATCACTTCTATAGTGAATACGATTCAAAGTTCATACCATTCACAACCAAAGCTCATGCTGATGTTGGCTTAGTTCTGTAGTTATTATCTGAACCATTCTGACATCGGATTGTCATCCTAATGTACCCAGAACAGAAGGTTATATTTTTGTCAATGGCTTATATAGTGGAGGGAGAGGGGTGTGTCTGAAAAGTTTATTACCCATGTCTCTTCACAGGGGCGGGCCACTGGTTGAGTAAACTTATGAAAACCCAAATCTCTCATTTGGAAGCTAAAATTACATTTCATCTCTTCACAAATAGTTTCATATTCAAACATTTGAATTAAACAACAATTCCATGTGAATGCGATACCTCTGATGTTTAGACTTTCCACAGTAGAGTTTATGTCATTCTATCATTGATGAGAATGTGCCAGAGGGCAACCGAACTGACATAATATACCTTAAGTACCACCGCATATGTTCAGCTGGTCGGATTACCAGAATATAGTTAATTTCCCCCCAACTTCTGATGTTCCCAGAATCTCTACGTTAAACAAAGGGGCTTTCTAATGTCACATCAGTAGAGTAGGGAGAGGAACGGGGTGGGGGGGGGGGGGGAGGTATTTATGACTGTCATAAACCTACCCCCAGGCCAACGTCATGACACCGGGGTAGGCCGTCATTGTAAATAAGAATTAGTTCTTAACTGACTTGCTTAGTTAAATAAAGGTTTAAAATAATAATAATAAAAGTAGTTTAAACTCTTCTTTCCGTTCCAATAAAAGGAGATTTGAATGACCAAGAGGCGTAACAGTTCTACAGTTTGGTCCTGTACATCCATTATAAACAGCAGAGCAACATTCTGGGGCTCATACAGTTTGGTCCTGTACATCCATTATAAACAGCAGAGCAACATTCTGGGGCTCATACAGTTTGGTCCTGTACATCCATTATAAACAGCAGAGCAACATTCTGGGGCCCATACAGTTTGGTCCTGTACATCCATTATAAACAGCAGAGCAACATTCTGGGGCCCATACAGTTTGGTCCTGTACATCCATTATAAACAGCAGAGCAACATTCTGGGGCCCATACAGTTTGGTCCTGTACATCCATTATAAACAGCAGAGCAACATTCTGGGGCCCATACAGTTTGGTCCTGTACATCCATTATAAACAGCAGAGCAACATTCTGGGACCCATACAGTTTGGTCCTGTACATCCATTATAAACAGCAGAGCAACATTCTGGGACCCATACAGTTTGGTCCTGTACATCCATTATAAACAGCAGAGCAACATTCTGGGGCCCATACAGTTTGGTCCTGTACATCCATTATAAACAGCAGAGCAACATTCTGGGGCCCATACAGTTTGGTCCTGTACATCCATTATAAACAGCAGAGCAACATTCTGGGGCCCATACAGTTTGGTCCTGTACATCCATTATAAACAGCAGAGCAACATTCTGGGGCCCATACAGTTTGGTCCTGTACATCCATTATAAACAGCAGAGCAACATTCTGGGGCCCATACAGTTTGGTCCTGTACATCCATTATAAACAGCAGAGCAACATTCTGGGGCCCATACAGTTTGGTCCTGTACATCCATTATAAACAGCAGAGCAACATTCTGGGACCCATACAGTTTGGTCCTGTACATCCATTATAAACAGCAGAGCAACATTCTGGGACCCATACAGTTTGGTCCTGTACATCCATTATAAACAGCAGAGCAACATTCTGGGGCCCATACAGTTTGGTCCTGTACATCCATTATAAACAGCAGAGCAACATTCTGGGGCCCATACAGTTTGGTCCTGTACATCCATTATAAACAGCAGAGCAACATTCTGGGGCCCATACAGTTTGGTCCTGTACATCCATTATAAACAGCAGAGCAACATTCTGGGGCCCATACAGTTTGGTCCTGTACATCCATTATAAACAGCAGAGCAACATTCTGGGGCCCATACAGTTTGGTCCTGTACATCCATTATAAACAGCAGAGCAACATTCTGGGGCCCATACAGTTTGGTCCTGTACATCCATTATAAACAGCAGAGCAACATTCTGGGGCCCATACAGTTTGGTCCTGTACATCCATTATAAACAGCAGAGCAACATTCTGGGGCCCATACAGTTTGGTCCTGTACATCCATTATAAACAGCAGAGCAACATTCTGGGGCTCATACAGTTTGGTCCTGTACATCCATTATAAACAGCAGAGCAACATTCTGGGGCCCATACAGTTTGGTCCTGTACATCCATTATAAACAGCAGAGCAACATTCTGGGGCCCATACAGTTTGGTCCTGTACATCCATTATAAACAGCAGAGCAACATTCTGGGGCCCATACAGTTTGGTCCTGTACATCCATTATAAACAGCAGAGCAACATTCTGGGGCCCATACAGTTTGGTCCTGTACATCCATTATAAACAGCAGAGCAACATTCTGGGGCCCATACAGTTTGGTCCTGTACATCCATTATAAACAGCAGAGCAACATTCTGGGGCCCATACGGCTCTGGTCAAAATGAATGGACTAAATGGCTCTCTGTTTAGTGCACTATATAGGGAATAGGGTGTCACTTGGGACATATGCCTAGGCAACATCCTCAGTCCCCATACACAACACAATGAGGGTTCTTTGGGAAGAGAGAACCAGAATGACTCAGTTTAACCGTTGATCTCTTCAAGGGTTCTTTGCTCTTTTAGTGATAATTAAAATGTAGAGGCGGCTCATTGGAGCATTTTGTGGCGTGGTTTGCTAACAGCTCTTTATGCGCAACTGTGAGTGGGAGTCCCGTGTGGCTCAGTTGGTAGAGCATGCCAGGGTTGTGGGTTTGTGTCCCACGTTTGATTCCCATGTGGGACCTGTACGAAAAGGTACAAGTCGCTCTGGATAAGAGCGTCTGCTAAATGACCAAAAAATGTATAAAAAAATGAAAGGTCATTGCAGTTTATCTAATGTGTTGTGTTATGCAATTCCATTTTCTACATATATGACTATGACATGCGAGGGTGTCTTGTGAAACACTCACGTATGACCTTGTGTAAATGGAGAATGGTTGAATGAATCAGTCAGTGGTTCTCACTTCTCTCCTCGGGGACCCTCAGCTGTTCCAGAGGTAGCTCATTTGATTCAACTTGTCAATTAACACAATAATAACACCTATGGAATTTTAACAGTATAATATGGCTGACCAGAATAAATAGAATATAAAACCCTGTATGGTTCTTTAAAAGGATCAACAAAGAACCTTTAAGATTGAGGCAGGTTCTTTATAGAACTGTTCTCCATACAGGTTCTATAAAGAACCATAAAAAGGGTGCTATATGTCCCCCAAAATGTTTTTTTTACCTCAGTGGAATCCTATTTTAGTGCCATTTATAACATTTTTTAATGGTTACAAGCCAAACAACCTCTATCTACTGTGGTACTTTTTTTTTAAACAAGGGAGGAGTAGGTAGGTTGCAGGGAGGGGACCAGTGTAATAATGGCCTCCACCACCAGAGGGAGACTCCCCTTCATTAACAGATGGGCCTCAAAGGGAAACTTGAATAATGCGTGGTCACAATATAACGACTGATGGTCGTAGAGAGCCACGCTTCCTCCGCTACCTCCCCAGAGATGGCTTCTAATCTATGGGTAGCTGAAACGGAAAGGGCTATGATTTCCTTTTCTTCGCTGGAGGACCAGGAAATTCTGTATTTAGATGCTAAAAGTGTGGTCTCCTCTGTATCTGAGTGCACTAAAGTTAATAGGTTTATTCGTACACTGCAACCAACCATCTTTTCTCTGATAGGATTGGCTCTCCTGATCGTCTGAATTAAGTCAATGATTAGTTTAATGGTCGTGGGAATGCTTGGCTGGAATAGAGAGCTACCTCATCAGGTCATAGACTGGACTAGACTGGACACTCCTAAAATCCAAATAACTGTTGGTTGATTCGTCCTCAGTAGAATTAAACACATTGAGACCTATAGAGTGAATGGAACAAGTCCAGATGATTCAATTAGACCAGAGCAATCGATTCACTTATCATGCCGATCACTGTTGGGGTGAGCGTGGATGAGTCAATTGGAGTGAATCGATTCACTGATCGAATCCCTGATTGAGTCGTGGAGAATCCTCCTCAGTAATGCTATATGCACCACTAAGCTTTGATTAGCCAATCAAAGGCCGTTTTACTCTGTGGAATTGGCTTTGTTTCAAGTGAATCGATGGAGGAGGAGTGAGTCTGCAGAATGGGCTGCTTGTCTAGACTTTGAGTGGAGCTGTTTGTGTTTAGATTTAGAGACTGTCCGGGTCTCTCAATTCAATTCAATTCAATTCAAGGGGCTTTATTGGCATGGGAAACATGTGTTAACATTGCCAACGCAAGTGAGGTAGATATTATACAAAAGTGAAATAAACAATACAAATTAACAGTAAACATTACACATACAGAAGTTTCAAAACAATAAAGACATTACAAATGTTATATTATATATATACAGTGTTGTAACAATGTACAAATGGTTAAAGCACACAAGTTAAAATAAATAAGCATAAATATGGGTTGTATTTACAATGGTGTTTGTTCTTCACTGGTTGCCCTTTTCTTGTGGCAACAGGTCACAAATCTTGCTGCTGTGATGGCACACTGTGGAATTTCTCCCAGTAGATATGGGAGTTTATCTCTCTCTCTCTCTCTCTCTCTCTCTCTCTCTCTCTCTCTCTCTCTCTCTCTCTCTCTCTCTCTCTCTCTCTCTCTCTCTCTCTCTCTCTCTCTTCTCTCTTCTCTCTTCTCTCTCTCCCTTTCTCTCTCTCTCTCTCTCGCTCTCCCCCTCTATCTCAATCAATCAATCAAATGAATTTATTCAGCTATTTTTACATCAGCTGATATCTCAAAGTGCTGTACAGAAACCCAGCCTAAAACCCCAAACAGCAAGCAATGCAGATGTAGAAGCACGGTGGCTAGGAAAAACTCCCTAGGAAGACCAGAACCTAGGAAGAAACCTAGAGAGGGACCAGGCTGAGGGGTGGCCAGTCCTCTTCTGGCTGTGCCGGGTGGAGATTATAACAGAACATGGCCAAGATGTTCAAATGTTCATAGATGACCAGCAGAGTCAGATAATAATAATCACAGTGGTTGTAGAGGGTGCAACAGGTCAGCACCTCAGGAGCAAATCTCATTTGGCTTTTCATATCTCTCTCTCTCCCCCCTCTCCCCCCAGCCTCTCTCTCTCTCTCCCCCACCTCTCTCTCTCTCTCCCCCTCTCTCTCTCTCTCTCTCTCTCTGAATCTCTCTGTCCCCCTCTCTCTCCTCTCTCTCGCTCTCTGTCCCTCTCTCTCTCTCTCTCTCTCTCTCTCTCTCTCTCTCTCTCTCTCTCTCTCTCTCTCTCTCTCTCTCTCAATCTATCTGTCTCTCTCTCTCTCTCTCTCTCTCAATCTATCTGTCCCCCTCTCTCTCCTCTCTCAATCTCTCTGTCCCCCTATCTCTCTCTTTCTCCCTATCTCTCTCTCTCTCTCTCTCTCTCTCTCTCTCTCTCTCTCTCTCTCAATTCAATTCAATTCAATTCAAGGGGCTTTATTGGCATGGGAAACATGTGTTAACATTGCCAAAGCAAGTGAGGTAGATATTATACAAAAGTGAAATAAACAATACAAATTAACAGTAAACATTACACATACAGAAGTTTCAAAACAATAAAGACATTACAAATGTTATATTATATATATACAGTGTTGTAACAATGTACAAATGGTTAAAGCACACAAGTTAAAATAAATAAGCATAAATATGGGTTGTATTTACAATGGTGTTTGTTCTTCACTGGTTGCCCTTTTCTTGTGGCAACAGGTCACAAATCTTGCTGCTGTGATGGCACACTGTGGAATTTCTCCCAGTAGATATGGGAGTTTATCTCTCTCTCTCTCTCTCTCTCTCTCTCTCTCTCTCTCTCTCTCTCTCTCTCTCTCTCTCTCTCTCTCTCTCTCTCTTCTCTCTTCTCTCTTCTCTCTCTCCCTTTCTCTCTCTCTCTCTCTCGCTCTCCCCCTCTATCTCAATCAATCAATCAAATGAATTTATTCAGCTATTTTTACATCAGCTGATATCTCAAAGTGCTGTACAGAAACCCAGCCTAAAACCCCAAACAGCAAGCAATGCAGATGTAGAAGCACGGTGGCTAGGAAAAACTCCCTAGGAAGACCAGAACCTAGGAAGAAACCTAGAGAGGGACCAGGCTGAGGGGTGGCCAGTCCTCTTCTGGCTGTGCCGGGTGGAGATTATAACAGAACATGGCCAAGATGTTCAAATGTTCATAGATGACCAGCAGAGTCAGATAATAATAATCACAGTGGTTGTAGAGGGTGCAACAGGTCAGCACCTCAGGAGTAAATCTCATTTGGCTTTTCATATCTCTCTCTCTCCCCCCTCTCCCCCCAGCCTCTCTCTCTCTCTCCCCCACCTCTCTCTCTCTCTCCCCCTCTCTCTCTCTCTCTCTCTCTGAATCTCTCTGTCCCCCTCTCTCTCCTCTCTCTCGCTCTCTGTCCCTCTCTCTCTCTCTCTCTCTCTCTCTCTCTCTCTCTCTCTCTCTCTCTCTCTCTCTCTCTCTCTCTCTCTCTCTCTCTCTCTCTCAATCTATCTGTCTCTCTCTCTCTCTCTCTCTCTCAATCTATCTGTCCCCCTCTCTCTCCTCTCTCAATCTCTCTGTCCCCCTATCTCTCTCTTTCTCCCTATCTCTCTCTCTCTCTCTCTCTCTCTCTCTCTCTCTCTCTCTCAATTCAATTCAATTCAATTCAAGGGGCTTTATTGGCATGGGAAACATGTGTTAACATTGCCAAAGCAAGTGAGGTAGATATTATACAAAAGTGAAATAAACAATACAAATTAACAGTAAACATTACACATATAGAAGTTTCAAAACAATAAAGACATTACAAATGTTATATTATATATATACAGTGTTGTAACAATGTACAAATGGATAAAGCACACAAGTTAAAATAAATAAGCATAAATATGGGTTGTATTTACAATGGTGTTTGTTCTTCACTGGTTGCCCTTTTCTTGTGGCAACAGGTCACAAATCTTGCTGCTGTGATGGCACACTGTGGAATTTCTCCCAGTAGATATGGGAGTTTATCAAAATTGGATTTGTTTTCAAATTCTTTGTGGATCTGTGTAATCTGAGGGAAATATGTCTCTCTAATATGGTCATACATTGGGCAGGAGGTTAGGAAGTGCAGCTCAGTTTCCACCTCATTTTGTGGGCAGTGTGCACATAGCCTGTCTTCTCTTGAGAGCCATGTCTGCCTACGGCGGCCTTTCTCAATAGCAAGGCTATGCTCACTGAGTCTGTACATAGTCAAAGCTTTCCTTAAGTTTGGGTCAGTCACAGTGGTCAGGTATTCTGCCACTGTGTACTCTCTGTTTAGGGCCAAATAGCATTCTAGTTTGCTCTGTTTTTTTGTTAATTCTTTCCAATGTGTCAAGTAATTATCTTTTTGTTTTCTCATGATTTGGTTGGGTCTAATTGTGCTGTTGTCCTGGGGCTCTGTGGGGTGTGTTTGTGTTTGTGAACAGAGCCCTAGGACCAGCTTGCTTAGGGGACTCTTCTCCAAGTTCATCTCTCTGTAGGTGATGGCTTTGTTATGGAAGGTTTGGGAATCGCTTCCTTTTAGGTGGTTGTAGAATTTAACGGCTCTTTTCTGGATTTTGATAATTAGTGGGTATCGGCCTAATTCTGCTCTGCATGCATTATTTGGTGTTCTACGTTGTACACGGAGGATATTTTTGCAGAAATCTGCATGCAGAGTCTCAATTTGGTGTTTGTCCCATTTTGTGAAATCTTGGTTGGTGAGCGGACCCCAGACCTCACAACCATAAAGGGCAATGGGCTCTATGACTGATTCAAGTATTTTTAGCCAGATCCTAATTGGTATGTTGAAATTTATGTTCCTTTTGATGGCATAGAAGGCCCTTCTTGCCTTGTCTCTCAGATCGTTTACAGCTTTGTGGAAGTTACCTGTGGTGCTGATGTTTAGGCCGAGGTATGTATAGTTTTTTGTGTGCTCTAGGGCAACGGTGTCTAGATGGAATTTGTGGTCCTGGTGACTGGACCTTTTTTGGAACACCATTATTTTGGTCTTACTGAGATTTACTGTCAGGGCCCAGGTCTGACAGAATCTGTGCAGAAGATCTAGGTGCTGCTGTAGGCCCTCCTTGGTTGGTGACAGAAGCAGCAGATCATCTCTCTCTCTCTCTCTCTCTCTCTCTCTCTCTCTCTCTCTCTCTCTCTCTCTCTCTCTCTCTCTCTCTCTCTCTCTCTCTCTCTCTCTCTCTCTCTCTCTCTCTCTCTCTCTCGCTCTCTCTCTCTCTCTCTCTCTCTCTCTCTCTCTCTCTCTCTCTCTCTCCTCCCTCTCTCTCTCTCTCTCTCTCTCTCTCTCTCTCTCTCTCTCTCTCTCTCTCTCTCTCTCTCTCTCTCTCTCTCTCTCTCTCTCTCTCTCTCTCTCTCTCTCTCTCTCTCGCTCTCCCCCTCTATCTCAATCAATCAATCAAATGAATTTATTCAGCTATTTTTACATCAGCTGATATCTCAAAGTGCTGTACAGAAACCCAGCCTAAAACCCCAAACAGCAAGCAATGCAGATGTAGAAGCACGGTGGCTAGGAAAAACTCCCTAGGAAGACCAGAACCTAGGAAGAAACCTAGAGAGGTTCTCTCTTCTCTCTTCTCTCTCTCCCTTTCTCTCTCTCTCTCTCTCTCTCTCTCTCTCTCTCTCTCTCTCTCTCTCTCTCTCTCTCTCTCTCAATCTATCTGTCTCTCTCTCTCTCTCTCTCTCTCTCTCAATCTATCTGTCCCCCTCTCTCTCCTCTCTCAATCTCTCTGTCCCCCTATCTCTCTCTCTCTCCCCCTATCTCTCTCTTTCTCCCTATCTCTCTCTCTCTCTCTCTCTCTGCATGCTGGGAGTGTTTGGTGCATGCTGGGAATTGAATGATTGATTGAGTGAGTGCGTGTGTTGTGTAGAGTAAGATATTCAGAACTTTCCTTCGGTTTTTTCTTTCTTGGTGGCATTCTTTGGTTTCTTCTGTGCATGATTAAGATTATTATATATATATATTTTTTTTTTTTTTGTTGTGTGGTAGAATTAAGTATTTAGGTTTTTTCGTATCGAAATTACCTTGATTTTGGCGGGGATGGCTTCCAGAATTGGAATGCCGTCCCTGTCACTTCGGCACGGCTTTAGGTGTGTCACTGAAGCTACTGTCACGGTGGAGGATTTTCTGGTCGCCGTAGGAGAGAAGGTAGGATACGATAATGTTGCGTATGCGTCACGGATGAATAAAGCGGTGGTGGTATTTCTTAAGGAAGAGCGCCTTGTTGATCGTATGGTTGAGCAGGGCGTACTTCTTAAGGGAATGTTTATTCAAGTTACCCCGCTTTTTTCTCCGTCAACAAGGGTAACGATTTCAAATGTACCACCGTTTATTCCAAATGAGCTATTGGAGCGCGAGTTATTGCGCTTTGGGAAGTTTGCAAGCTCAATTAAGGGTGTTCCGTTGGGTTGCAAACACCCGGCGTTGAAACAGGTTATGTCGTTTCGGCGACAGGTGTTTATGTTTTTGGACTCACCGGAGCAGACTTTGGAGATATCGTTTAAAGTCAAGTATGACAATAGAATGTATATGGCGTATGCTAGTACGGGTAGTCAACGGTGTTTTGAGTGTGGGGATGTTGGCCATAAGCGACATGCTTGCCCGAAAAGGGAGAAGGCAGAGGGAGGGGCGCAGGTGGTCATCGTAACGCCTGGGCCCACTGATGTAGGGAGAGGTGGGCTGACAGTGGTTGAGCAGCCACAAGCACCTGTTGCCGAGGAACAAGTTATCCGTGTTGAAGAGCCAGTTCCTCAGACTGGTGAGGAGGTGCCCAGTACGAGTACTGGGGCACAGGAGGGGGTTCATATGGAGTTAATCTCAAAGGTAGTGGAGGAGATGCCCACTACGAGTAATGGAGTACAGGAGGGGGTTCATGTGGAGCTAATCTCACAGGTAGTGGAGGAGATGCCCACTACGAGTAATGGAGTACAGGAGGGGGTTCATGTGGAACTAGACTCCAAGGGAGTGGAGGAGATGCCCACTACGAGTAATGGAGTACAGGAGGGGTTTCATGTGGAGTTAGGCTCCCAGGTAGTAGAGGAAATGCCCACTACGAGTAATGGGGTACAGGAGGGGGTTCATGTGGAGCTGGGCTCTCATGTAGTGGAGGAGATGCCCACCACGGGTAATGGGGTTCAGGTGGGGCTAGTCTCCCAGGTAGTGGAGGAGATGCCTGGTACGAGTGATGGGGTGCAAGTGGGGAGTGTTGAAAGGGATGTGGTAGAGGGGAGTCAGTGGTCTGTGGCCTCAGCTGAGGAGGATCAGGAGAAGGATATGGATATCTCTTCTGATATGACAGCAGCTGGTGAGGACTCAATTTATGATCTAGAGGAGGTAAATGGGTTTCTGGATCAGACTTTTGGGAAATCTGTAAAATTGGCAGAATATTTTGATGTTGATAAGTTTGTGAGGTCAGCTGTGATGTTACAGAAGACGGTGGGGTTAGACCAGTTGAGTGAGAAGAAGCGGTTTCGCTTGAGGAAATTTGTTACTGCTGTTACAGCAGCAAAAGGTGGTGGGAAACGTGGTCAGGTTAATAAGAAAAGATTTAAATAATGATGATGATCATGCTTCATAGGGTGTCTTTTTTCTCTTTGGTTTCTCTGTGGTTTATTCTGCTTTTCTTTTCTCTTTTCTACATGGAGGTACTAAGGGTAGGTTCTCTCAATATTAATGGGGGAAGGGACAGAAATAAGAGGGCTTGGGTTTTAGAAGAAATAAAACAGAAAAGGCTTAATGTAGTTTTCCTACAGGAGACACATAGTGATGAGGCTAATGAGGTTGACTGGGGTATGTGGTGGGAGGGGCAGCATATACTCAGTCATGGTACTAATTTCAGTGCTGGGGTGGCCATCTTGTTTTCCTCAGGTTTAGGGGTGACTGTGATATCTACAACAGAGATTGTCAAGGGTCGGGTTTTATTGGTCAAGGTGGATGTTATGGGGGTTTTGTTTCTTTTTTTGAATGTTTATGCTCCTAATGAGGGTACCGAGCGTCTTGTTGTGTTTGATAAAATAAAAGAAACCTTAAGACAGTGTGACCAAGAGGGGTGTATGGTTGTAGGGGGGGACTGGAACTGTACTGTGGATTTTACTGTTGATCGCAACGCTGAAGAACCTCACCTGCGGTCAGCCACTTTCCTGTCTGGCTTACTAACTGAGTTAGAGCTTTGTGATGTGTGGAGAGTAAAGAATGCAAAAGTTAGGCAATACACATGGTTGAAAGTGAATGAAGGTCGTGTCAGTGCAGCAAGGTTAGATAGGTTGTACGTATCTGATCAATACTGTAGTAGGGTTGGAAGGTGTGCCATTACTCCTGTGGGTTTCTCTGATCATCACATTATAACTGTTGATATTCACTTGTCCTGTCCACGAAGGTCATCACCTTACTGGTATTTTAATGTTAAATTGTTACATGATGTCAAGTTTTGTGAAAGGTTTTTGTTGTTTTGGGAAAAATGGAGGGTTACAAAAGGGAATTTTGAGTCCTTGAGACAATGGTGGGATGTTGGGAAGGCCCAAATACGAGTATTTTGTCAACAGTATACTGCTTTGTCTCAAATTGAAGTTAAAGAGACTATCAATGCCCTTGAACAGGACATCAAATCAATTGAATTGAAGCTGCTCACTCAGAATGACCCTGGACTAGTCATGAACTTACAGGACAAGAGACATGAACTGAGGTCGTTTCTGCATGAAAGAGTGAAAGGTGCCTTGATTAGGTCTCGTTTCGCTTCCCTCAAGGATATGGATGCTCCTAGTGCCTTTTTTTTTTAACCTTGGACAGTCGAAATTACAACGTAAACAGATGGTCTGCCTTCGTCTCCCTGATGGGAAGGTGACCACGGACGACAGTGAAATGCGTCAACATGCCGTGGATTTCTACTCTGCCCTCTACAAGGCGGAGGATTGTGACTCTCTGTGTACTGAACAGTTGTTACATGGTCTTCCTAAATTGGGACCTGAACAGAGAGTCGCATTGGACTCTGACATTACACTGCAAGAGCTGTCCACAGCAGTTATGCAGCTCTCAACAGGCCGAGCCCCTGGCATTGATGGTTTACCATCTGAGTTCTATAAGCACTTTTGGGGGTCTATTGGGGAGGATTTTTATGAAGTGGTGTGTGAATCTTTTCATGAGGGTTCTCTTCCTGTATCCTGTCAACGTGCGGTGCTTTCACTGTTGCCAAAAAAGGGGGATTTGGCTCTCATAAAAAATTGGAGACCTGTTGCTTTGCTGTGTGCAGAATATAAAATAGTTTCAAAATGTCTCTCAAACAGGTTGAAAGAGTATCTGGGATTGTTGGTCCACAAGGACCAGTCCTACTGTGTACCTGATCGCTCAATTGTTGACAACTTGTTTCTGATAAGAGATGTTCTAGACATTTGTAAACTGTCTGATGTAAATGTGGGTTTACTTTCTTTGGATCAGGAGAAGGCTTTTGACCGCGTGGACCACCAGTATTTGTTCAAAACGATGAAAGCCTTTGGGTTTGGGGATGTTTTTTTGTCTTGGATGAATTTACTGTATGCTGGGGCCTCGTGTATGGTGAAGGTGGGGGGTGGTTTGAGTTGCCCCATCCCTGTCCAAAGGGGTATCAGGCAGGGATGCCCAATTTCAGGGCAGTTATATAGTCTGGCGATTGAACCAATGCTTTGTTTTTTAAGAGCGAAGCTTACTGGTTTCTCTGTGCCAGGTGTAATGAAGGGTCCCACGATAGCACTGTCTGCGTATGCAGATGATGTGACAGTTTTTATTACAGGGGCTGAGGATGTTAAGGTTCTCTCAGACGCTTTAATGGTGTATGAGGGTGCCTCCTCAGCTAGAGTCAATTGGGGAAAGAGTGAAGCGCTGTGGGCAGGTCAGCTTCAGATAGGGTCCGCTCCACGGTTACCAGGGGGGCTTCAGTGGGGCAGAGATGGGATGAAGACATTGGGTGTTTTTCTAGGCTCTGATGTCTTTCAGAAAAAGAACTGGGAGGGTGTAGTGGAGAAAGTGTGTGCCAGACTGTCAAGATGGAAATGGGTGCTACCCCAGTTGTCTTATAGGGGAAGGGTACTGGTAATTAATAATCTTGCTGCCTCTACCCTGTGGCACAGACTAATGATTTTGCAGCCACCAAAGGGTCTGATACAAGAGCTTCAGAGGACCCTTGTCAATTTCTTCTGGTCTGGACAACACTGGATCAAAGCTGCAGCTTTGTACCTGCCACTGCACGAGGGGGGGCAAGGCCTGGTGGACATTTCCTCTAGGATCATGGCTTTCCGGCTTCAAGCAGCCCAGAGACTGTTGTACAGTGACGGTTCTAGCTGGGTCGACACAGCCTACGCACTGATGAGGAGAGCAGGCTGTTTGGGCTTAGACAAGCACCTTTTCCTCTTAAAGCTGGAGGGGGGTGAGTTGAATGGCCTGACTCCATTCTATGAGTCTGTTATGCAGGCTTGGAGGATTCTGGTCAAGTCCCGTAAGGCCGGCACGCTACCAGGGATGTGGCTTTTTGAAGAGCCTCTTTTTTATAACACTGCCATCCAGTCCAGTGCTCTGGGTTCAGCCAGCCTGCGTTCATGCCTGTTAGGTGTCGGGTGCACCAAGCTGGGTCATCTGATGCAGAGCAGGAGCAGATCGTTGGAGGAGCTGGGAGAAAGAGCGGGGATCCGATCATCTCGCCTACTGAGGAAGGTCGTCGCTGAGGTCTGTGACTCCTTGCCAGTGCTTCATCGTCAGTATGTGACTGACATTTCCAATTCTGATCGGTGGAAGGAGGGTCTGGATTATGTGTTCCCTGCACTGATTGTTAGTGCTGCGGTGGGGGCATTTGACGAGGACGTGGGGATGCTGCTTTCCTTCGATACCCCGGAGCTGGGGGAGTTCAAGGAGGTGGGAAAGAAGGCCATGTACAGAATATGTGTAAAGGTGTCCCATGCCTCTTCCCTGGAAGGGGTAAAATCGACGAGGTGGGCGGGTGTGCTTGGTCCAGGTGCTTCCCCAAAAGGCTGTTGGCGATCATTATACAAACTGCCGATTGATAAGAGGACAGCTGACCTCCAATGGAGGATCATACATGGAGCTATAGCCACCAACATGCATCTGGTACACCTGGACCCTACTGTTGGGGAGGGGTGTCCATTCTGTGCAGAGTCTGAAACTCTGGCACACCTGTTTTTACTGTGTCCCAGGTTGGTCGGGATGATTGACCTGATCACTGACTGGTTCTCAACGTTGGGAGAGGTTTTCTCTTCCCAACTGTATATATTTGGGCCAAAGTACAGGTTCAGTCAAAAGGGTGTCGTTGTGTTGCTTAATTTTGTGTTAGGGGCAGCAAAATTAGCGATATGGAAGACCCGAAAGAACAGTATTCGGGGACAAGGGTCTGTGGATGTGGTGGGAATGCTGGAGGGAATGGTGGCAGCGAGACTAAGGGTTGAGTTTGCCTATTATAAACTTATCAACAATATTGATCTGTTTTTGAGTATATGGGGTATTCAGAGGCTGTTGTGTTTAGTTACTGTGGAGGAGGAGTTGGAGTTGTGTTTCTAATTGATGTGTAACTGTGGTTTTGTATGAGTATTTATTGTGTGGTGGGCTCCCAGACCCAATAAAGATTATTTCAAACTCAAACTCTCTCTCTCTCTCTCTCTCTCTCTCTCTCTCTCTCTCTCTCTCTCTCTCTCTCTCTCTCTCCCCCCTCTTTCTCTCTATTTCTCTCTCTCCCCCTCTCTCTTTCCCTCTTTATATCTCCTCTCTTTTTCTTTCTTTATTGTTGACACAATCTCTGTCCCCTCCAGCAGTAGCTGTTTCACTGTCTGTCCTCCGGCAATTACATGTTCTCCCTCCCTTTGTCTTGTACTTTCTCTTCCTTTGTCTGTCTGTTTACCTCTTCTTCCATCCTCCACACACCTTCACTTGTTTTCCTCAGGCAGTGAACAGTTTCTCACTTCCGTTTTCCAACTCCCCCTCTCCTCTGGTAGTAACAGTTCATATTTTCTTGTCGTTTTTTGTCTCTTCCAGGGCACATCAAATCCTCAGTGTGTTGTCTGGGACTATGGGAACCTGTAAGTCACTTTTATTATCTACACACAGACACACACGCCTGCGTGCACGGATGCACTCAGACACACTTACGCACGCGCACACATACACACAAACTCTCAAATACATATTCAATCTGCATGCTCTTTGCTTTTGGTTAGCCGCCCTGTTGGATGATGTGTGTGTGTGTGTGTGTGTGTGTGTGTGTGTGTGTGTGTGTGTGTGTGTGTGTGTGTGTGTGTGTGTGTGTGTGTGTGTGTGTGTGTGTGTGTGTGTGTGTGTGGGGGTTTAATCTAATAGTTCTGTTTTCTTCCATTCATTAATACAGTGAAAACAGTTTCCAGCCGCAGTTTTAATTGCATAATTAAATGAGTCAATGAGAATAAACACAGGATTGTCTCTATGCTCAACTGCTCAAAGGCAACTTTCATCACATTTTTTATTTGGTTTCTGTTTCATTTAAATTGGTCTTAAATTGTGCTGTGATGCCACTCTTGGGAGAATTTGAATTGAATATTTTGATTATTTAAAATAGAAAATGTTGGACGTGTAACATAAAGTTAACCTTTCACGAGTCACAAACCCGGATCCGGGATCCCCCCCATCACAAAAGCTGACTAGCATAGCCTAGCCTAAAGCCACAGGGATATCATATAATAAAATGTTCATGAAATCACAAGTCCAAGACACCAAATGAAAGATACAGATCTTGTGATTCAAGCCATCATCTCTGATTTTTTTAATGTTTTACAGGGAAGACACAATATGTAAATCTATTAGCTAACCACGTTAGCAAAAGACACCACTTTTTTTACTCCACCATTTTTTTTACTGCATCAGTAGCTATCACAAATTCGACCAAATAAAGATATAAATAGCCACTAACCAAGAAACAATTGTCATCAGATGACAGTCTGATAACATATTTATTGTATAGCATAGGTTTTGTTAGAAAAATGTGCATATTTCAGGTATAAATCATAGTTTACAATTGCAGCCCCCATTACAACTATCACTAAAATGACTAGAATAACTACAGAGACCATCGTGTATTAGCTAATTACTCATCATAAAACATTTCTTAAAAATACACAGCGTACAGCAGATGAAAGACACAGATCATGTGAATATAGCCAATATGTCAGATTTTCTAAGTGTTTTACAGCGAAAACACAATATAGCGTTATCTTAGCTTACTACAAGTCAGTCACACAGTAGCATTGATGCATGCCAAAAATAGCAATAACGTTATAAACCACCAAACGTTATTAATTTTTTCACTAACCTTCTCAGAATTCTTCAGATGACAGTCCTGTAACATCATATTACACAATGCATATAGTTTGTTCGAAAATGTGCATATTTAGCCGCACAATTCGTGGTTACACAACGTGTTTAGTGGGCAAAAAATCAAGCAATCTGTCCGGCGCCATTTTGGAAAGGCACCTAATCTTCTCAAAAACTATTCATAAACTTGACTAAAAAAATACAGGTTGGACAGCAATTGAAAGAGAAATTAGTTCTTAATGCAATCGCTGAATTACATTTTTAAAATTAACCTTACTGCGCAATACTGGGTACAATACAGGGTGCGATAGCGCAACGCTACATGGAAAATAATGGCGTCTAATACATTTTTCTTTTTCAACAGAACAACGTTTTATCAGCATAAATAGTACCTACTATTAGCTGAACTCCCATCAGAATCTTGTGAAAGGTGTCCGTTGGCCAAAATAATCGTTGCTGGGTTGGAGAATGTTTCCCTCGACGTTGCAATTAGCAGTACAGAATGGCATTCGAGAGAGAGACACCCACGTTTCTACAGCGCCATGGAAATAAATACCTGAAAATCGCAATATACTGACCTAAACTGGTATAATTCGGTTCAAAATAACAAGATTATGATGTCTTTAAAGCCTATAGCGAATAAATACAGAGCCGGATACTTCTACGAGCTAAAACCAGACGTTCTAAAAAGACATGCCAAGACCCTCTTTGCGTCAGCGCGAAGTCCCAAAAGGTCGGACACCTCGGTTCCAATCAATTTAAAAACTTTGGGAAATACGTAGCCACGTCATTTCAACTCTCCCTATTCGCTAACAGCCAGGGGAAGGCGTATGCAGAGCATCTCAACCAATAGAAGACAGGCAAAGTTAAAGACAGGTCTCAAAGCAGATGATAAAATTTCCCATTCTCACACAGACATAGGAAAAGTGCTCTAAGTCGAGTTCTGTTTCACTTACAGACATAATTCCAACGGTTTTAGAAACTAGAGAGTGTTTTCTATCCAATAGTAAGAATAATATGCATATTGTACGAGCAAGAATTGAGTAGAAGACCGTTTACATTGGATACACATTTGTGCTATGTCAAAATAGCACCCCCCTAGTGGCAAGAAGTTAAATTAAAACTACAAAGCTTTTGGTGGGAATAATTTCCCTTTGAAGAATAATGTACACAACCAATCAATTAATCAACAGCTGACCTAACATGCGGAATCTGTAGTCACACATATCCCACAAATTACTTATCGATTGGTCATCAAATCAAATCAAATGTATTTATAAAGCCCTTCTTACATCAGCTGATATCTCAAAGTGCTGTACAGAAACCCAGCCTAAAACCCCAAACAGCAAGCAATGCAGGTGTAGAAGCACGGTCCCTAGGAAAAACTCTCAAGAAAGGCCAGAACCTAGGAAGAAACCTAGAGAGGAATCAGGCTATGAGGGGTGGCCAGTCCTCTTCTGGCTGTGCCGGGTGGAGATTATAACATGGCCAAGATGTTCAAATGTTCATAGGTGACCAGCAGGGTCAAATACAAATAATCACAGTGGATGTCGAGGGTGCAACAGGTCAGCACCTCAGGAGTAAATGTCAGTTGGCTTTTCATAGCCGATCATTCAGAGTATCTCTACCGCTCCTGCTGTCTTTAGAGAGTTGAAAACAGCAGGTCTGGGACAGGTAGCAGGTCTGGGACAGGTAGCATGTCCGGTGAACAGTTCAGGATTCCATAGCCGCAGGCAGAACAGTTGAAACTGGAGCAGCAGCAATTTGGTGGACTGGAGACAGCAAGGAGTCATCAGGCCAGATAGTCCTCAGGCATGGTCCTAGGGCTCAGGTCCTCCGAGAGAGAGAAAGAAAAAGAGAAAGAAAGAAAGAGAGAAAGAGAGAGAGAGTTAGACAGGATAAATACTCCAGATATAACAGACTGTCCCTGGCCCCACGACATAAACTAATGCAGCATAAATACTGGAGGCTGAGATAGGAGTGGTCGGGAGACACTGTGGCCCCATCCGACGATACCCCCGGACAGGGCCAAACAGGCGGGATATAACCCCACCCACTTTGCCAAAGCACAGCCCCCACACCACTAGAGATCTTCAACCACCAACTGACCATCCTGAGACAAGGCCGAGTATAGCCCACAAAGATCTCCGCCACGGCACAACCCAAGGTGGGGACACCAACACAGACAGGAAGATAACGTCAATGACTCAACCCACTCAAGTGACGCACCCCTCCCAGGGACGGCATGGAAGAGCACCAGTAAGCAAAACACAGCTTAGCTTGTTGTTAATCCACCTGTCGTTTCAAAATATGCTTTACAGCGAAAGAAATCCAAGCGTTTGTGTGAGTTTATCGATCACTAGACAAAACATTACAAACACCTAGCAGCATGGTAGATTATTCACAAAAGTCAGAACAGCAATAAAATGAATCGCTTACCTTTGATGATCTTCGGATGTTTGTACTCACAAGACTCCCAGTTACACAATAAATGTTCCTTTTGTTCGATAAAGATTATTTTTATATCAAAAAACCTCATTTGTTTGGCGCGTTACATTCAGAAATCCACAGGCTCAGGCAGGTCATGAAGGGCAGACGAAAATTCCAAATAGTATCCGTAAAGTTCGTAGAAACATGTCAAACGTTTTTATAATCAATTCTCAGGTTCTTTTTAAAATGAATAATCGATAATATTTAAACCGGACGGTAAACTATTCAATACAATAGAGAAAGAAAATGTTGAGCTACCACTTTCGCGCGCAAGAACTAATCAAAGGACACCTGGCTATCCACTGATGCGATTTGATAAATCTCGCTCATTTTTCAGAATAAAAGCTTGAAACGATGTCTTAAGCCTGTTCACAACTCGTGGAAGCCATTGGGAAAGGAATCTGGTTGATATCCCTTTAAATGGAGGATAGGCAGGCAATGGAACAGGGACTTTTCAAAATAAGAGGCACTTCCAGGTTGGATTTCCTCAGGTTTTTGCCTGCAAAATCAGTTCTGTTATACTCACAGACAATATTTTGACAGTTTTGGAAACTTTAGAGTGTTTTCTATCCTAATCTGTCAATTATATGCATATTCTAGCATCTGGGCCTGAGAAATAGGCCATTTACATTGGGAACGTTATTTTTCCAAACATAAAAATTCTGCCTCCTAGCGTCAAGAAGTTAACAGGAAGCCAGTGTAGAGAGGCTAGCACTTGAGTAATATGATACATTTTTTGTTCTAGAAAAGATTCTAGCAGCCGTGGCCGTGTTTAGCACTAACTGAAGTTTATTTAGTGCTTTATCCGGGTAGCCGGAAAGTAGAGCATTGCAGTAGTCTTACCTAGAAGTGACAAAAGCATGGATTAATTTTTCTGCATTCAGATTTTTGCAATGTTACGTAGATGGAAAAAAGTTGTCCTTGAAACAGTCTTGATATGTTCGTCAAAAGAGAGATCAGGGTCCAGAGTGACGCCGAGGTCCTTCACAGTTTTATTTGAGACGACTGTACAACCATCAAGATTAATTGTCAGATTCAACAGAAGATCTCTTTGTTTCTTGGGACCTAGAACAAGCATCTCTGTTTTAGCCAAGTTTAAAAGTAGAACATTTGCAACAATCCACTTCCTTATGTCTGAGACACAGGCTTCCAGCGAGGGCAATTTTGGGGCTTCACCATGTTTCATCGAAATGTACAGCTGTGTGTCATCCGCATAGCAGTGAAAGTTAACATTATGTTTCCCGAATGACATCACCAAGAGGTAAAATATATAGTGAAAACAATAGTGGTCCTAAAACGGAACCTTGAGGAACACCGAAATGTACAGTTGATATGTCAGAGGACAAACCATCCACAGAGACAAACTGATATCTTTCTGACAGATAAGATCTAA